>NC_041381.1:321760663-321805845 GCF_002162155.2 Triticum dicoccoides
TATCACGGGTTCAGAATAATATTCTGATCACAACCTGACCTGCCCCGCTAGTAGTACATTGAACTTCCCTCTGAACTAGGTTGAACTTCCGCCAATGTTGCCCAAATGGGGCTTGCGATATACCGTTGGAAAGCTATGGATACCAATATCATGACTCAACTTAAATTTTTGACAAAATATAAGCGGTTTAAGAGCAGTTTTGAAAACCGTTTTTTCTTCGCACAAAAAACATGAATCGTATTTTCGATCGCATTTCTAAACCGTTTATCGGAATGAGGCATATAATATGGCGTTGGAAAGCTGCTGCAAAACCGCTCCTTCCACATGTTGAAAGTTTTCTCTAATTCAATATGGTTAAAGAGTAATTTGAAAAAACATAAAATTGCGTAAACCGAACAGCTGAGTTCGTATTTTCGATGTCATTTCTAAACGGCTAATCCAATTGAGGCATATGATATGGCGTTGGAAAGCTTATGAAAATGTGCTACTTTTTCATTTTGAAAGTTTTTTATAATTTTGAATGGTTTAAGAGTAATTTAGAAAATGGTCCAAGTCCTACCGAGTTTGTATTTTCGAGCTAATTTTTTAACCGTGCGTCTGAATTCACAAATGATATGGCGTTGGAAAGGTTGAACAAATGTGAAACATTTTGGTATGTATTGTTTCTCCCAGTTCTTTACGGTTTTAAGTTAGTTTCGAAAATGGCAAAAACGTATTTTCGCCATATTTTCTACAAACCTTAACGGAAAGTCGCAAATAATATACCGTTGAAAAGCTACGAAAAATCTGAAACTTTTTCATGTTGATGGTTTTCTCTGATTCCTAGCCGTTTTCAAGTAATTGCGAAAATGGCGAGATCATTCATTCTGCCTTTATCGCGAAACTGATTCTTCGAAAATACACCGCGTGAAGAACCTGAACTTCTCGGCACATGTACTTGAACTTCACTCTGTTTTTTCACGTGCTTTTCTTGCTCGTAGCTCTTCATCCACTGCTCGTCGCTCTCCATCCACTCACTGGAATTGAGCAAGTAATATACCGATGGAAAGCTATTGTAAACACGCAACTTTCTCGTGTTGATCATTTTTTCATACTCGCAACGATTTTAAAAGTTTTTCATCTCAAATTCATTCACTATAGTAGTAGAACTTCCTGCTGTTTTCACGTTGAACTTCTATGACGTATTTTCCTTTGTAATTTCTCATCCATTTCGTCAGTGTTACACAATTTTTTTTAACTTTCTTCGATCGAGGACTTGAACTTACACAGATGATATTCCTGTCGTTTTGAAGTAAATTAGAGAAATGACGAGATCATGATTTCCGCCTTCATTGCGAATGGAAACGCACTGCATGAAGTAGTTGAACTTCTCGGTTATGTCTGTTTGAACATCACTTTGTTTTTGACGTGTTGTTTCTTGCACTGCATGAAGTAGTTGAACTTCTGGGGCATGTCTATTTGAACTTCACTCTGTTTCACTTTATTTGTTTTTTTCTTGTATGAAATACACACTATGCAGTACGTGAACTTCTGGTTATTATCACTTTGAACTTCTCTCTAGTTTGAGAGAAATATTTCAAAACACAAAAACAACATTTTTTATGTATTTTGGACATCTAAATACACGGTGAACTCTCTCATAAGAATTTTTTGAACATTTCCTTGCCGAGCACTTGAACTTCAAGCAACCATTTTTTCGTTTCTGCGTTGTTTTTAAAAGTGCAAAAAATGGCGTTGTGTTTTTAATTTTTTGAACAGGTAAATCATAGATTTTAATAAACTCTGAACTTCTCTGTTATTTCAATTTGAACTTCACCTTTTTATATTTTGAGTAAATAATTGTATTTGATTTTATACGTAAAAAATGAACATGTAAATACAAGGTGAACCTCTCCCCCTAGAATTTTTTTTACTTTCCCGGACAGAGCACTTGAACTTCTGTCAACAAATCTTTTAAGATTTATTTTTCTATACTTCTATTCTCACATGAAATGCATTCTTTTGCAGTACTTGAACTTCTCGTTGTTTTCACAATGAACTTCTGTGGCATTTTTGTGTATCGGTCGGATAACACGTAATTGAAGGTCGGACGTTATTTTTTCCCATTTTAAAACATGTAATTGGAGGTCGGACGCCCCACAATATAAATTTTGAACCGTGCATGGAGGTGCACATGAACTTCCTGCAACAAATCTGATTTTTTTTATATACTTCAAACTTCTCTATTATTTTTAATTTGAACTTCTTTAGTCTTATTCTTAGAAAGAAAAAAATATGTTTTTGGATAAGCATCAAACATTTTTAATTTGAACTTCATACTTTTATTTTTCCTAGAAATTAAAAGAATTTGAGTGTTCCATGTACATCAAAACTACACCTTTTTTAATTTGAATTTCTTATTTTTTTTTATTTGGTAACAAGAAAAAACTAAGTTTTTTTATAAATGTGGAACTCCTCTATTTTTGTAATTTGGATTTCTTGGTATATTTCTTTTAGGAATGGAAAAATCCTAGTTTCGTAATAAATATTGAAACCAGTCTGTTATTTAAATTTGAACTTCTAGATTTTTTATATTTAGAAATGGTGAAAATCGTTTTTTATGAATATTGAACTACCCCTTTTTTTAATTTTAAATTCTTGGTTTTATTTATAGAAACAAAAAACTGTTTTTTTATAAAAATCGAACTACTATATTAATTTAATTTGAACTTCATGGTTCTTTTACAAAATGCATAAACTGTATTCCCCTTTTTATTTAAAATTTGTTTTTGTGTTCGAGAACAAAGAGAACATTATTTTTCTTGTTAATTTTTTTGAAGTGAATTTGTAGACTTAAATTTTATTTGTGGTCTTTTTAAATTTGTTTCTTACTTCAAGTTATAAAAATTCTCAAATCTCTCATGTTTTTCATTGCATGTTTAAATTATTAGAACTTCTTAGATACACACAACACACTTGACCTTCTTGAACACAGCATCTTGACCTTCAAAAATAAAAATTTAAGCACATGAGTACAAGAGAAAACAGAGCATTCTCTGTATCCATTTTTTGGATGGCAACATGAGTGCAGGGCTCGTCGGTGCATTGTGTAGCGGGCATCGGTCGGTGGTAGTAGCAGAAGGCGGTGAGAGAAAATAATGATCTTGTCATGCGTGATGGACCGAACCTCTCCAACACCAGAATCTGAACTTCAAAAAGACAAAATAGAAAATAGCGTGCACAACTCAACAATCCAAAAATAAAATTCTTGTTTTTCCCGAAGGAGTTCATTTTTTTGCAGGACTCCTCTCGGCATATCAATTCGAACTTCAGCTAAAAATAGTGGGCTGCGGTGTGCTTGTCGTCCTCTCTGCCATCTACCAGGGCGCGAAAGAAGAGGCCAGAGGGGTTGCCACGGACCAGATGCATGGTGGTCGGAGAAGCTCAGGGCAACGAACGAACCTCACCGGATCCGGCGACCCCTGAGGTGTGGAGCATGGTGGCCTCTAGCGGCGCCAACATGTGGGGAGAGGGGAGGCCGGTGGCGTGTGGAGTCGCGGTTGCGGCGGGTGAGACGTGCAGGCTTGGGGGACAGGGGACAGCGGCGTGGCACGGATGCAAGGCATCGCGTTCGGAGGAGCCACCGGCCGCCGGCGATGTTTGTTGGGAAGAAGATGGAAGCCCGGGGGTGGGTGGCGGAGGAAGAAGGTGGACGCGGGGGGTGGTTGGGAAGGTCAAGGCGGTCGCGAGATCCGGCGGCGCGCGTGGGGTTCTGGGGAGGGCGCGCGGCGGCGGGTGGATCCGGTTAGCTTTTGAGAAATGATGTAACCCCCTTATAATGGAAATGATGTAGTATAATTGCTCAGAAAATGGGATGATGTTTGTGCGTGCTTATTATTGTGAACTTTTGACAGAGGCAACCCCCTTTTCTTTATGAGCTTTTTTTCAAGAACATGCAGGAGCATTGCATGTCTTTTCAATTAAGAGGAGGAAGAAGCGTCATGAAATTACAACATGGTTACGCTGCGATGTCCGCCACGTCGGCATGTGCTATGACCTAATGAACTTGGAAGGCATGGCCGCTGTCTACCCTAGCCATAGTCCAGAAGCGGAGCTTGGCTCTGATGAGATTTAAAGTGTAGCTCGAAGGAGAACTCTTGTGCTCGAACACACGGTAGTTGCGCTCCAGCCAGATGAACCGGAGTGTGGCCAGGATCGTGGTATTTGTTTGCTTGGATAGCCTGGCCGTGCGCGCCTTTGCCACTTGCGGCCACCAGTCCGGTAGTCTGCTCGTGCCATCCGGGGTGAAGCGATGCAGGCCCATAGGCAGTAGCATGTGCTACCAAATCTCGCGCGAGTACGAGCAGCCCAGTAGCATGTGAGATGTGTCTTCATCGTGTTGGCCGCATAGCTGACACATCCTAGTGTGTCGCAGGTTCCACCGGGCGAGCCTGTCAGCCGTCCATAGACGCTCGCGCACTACCAGCCAGGCGAAGATTTTTATCTCCAGGGGAGCCCCCGCGTGCCAGATCTCCTCGGCGCAGGGCGCGAACTCTCTCCCAAAGAAGAAGGCAGCATAAGTGTCGCGGGAAGAGTATCGCCCCGCCATGCCCAGACGCCAGGAGAAGGAGTCAGGGGGAATCCGAGAGGGATACCCCGTGCACCTCATCCCAAAGCAACAGGAATTCAGCGATCGCTAGAACCGAAGGCGTGCCGCAAATCGAGTCCACCCATGAGTGCCCATGTAGCGCGGTGGCGGCTGATTGTTTACGTCCCGCAGGCCTAACGTGCGCGAAAAGATTGGGCGCCTGCTGCACCAAGGGGCGTCCATCAAGCCACGGGTCGAACCAGAAGCTCATGTTGCGTCCATCCCCAAGGTCACACCGAAGCGCCGCGGTGCCCAGCCTTGCAGCCTCCGTCGAGATGGCAACGCTCAAGCCACCCCATGGTTTGTCCAACACTGTCTTCTGTAGCCAAAGCCATAGTAAGCGCAGGGCCTGGTTTAGCAGACGTAGGTTGAGGACGCCCAGGCCGCCGTAGATTTTAGGCGAGCATACAATGCGCCAGTCAACGAGGCAACAGCCCCCCTTTGCATTTCCTCACCATGCCAGAAGAATCCTCTACGAAGCTTGTCGATGCACTTGAGGAACCAGGGCGACAGGTCAAGGGCCATAAGATGGAAGATTGGCATCTCCGATAGCCTGCAGTTGATGAGGGTGAGTCTGCCGGACCAACGGAAGAGGCCCGCTTTCCAAGTTGGCAGCTGCGCCGCTATCTGATCGATGAGGGATTGAAGCTCCGAACGGGTCAGGGCCCGAAGCGAAAGAGGGAGGCCGAGGTATGTGATAGGTAGCGCCTGGAATTTGCAGCCGGCCAGAGCGAGGAGCTGCTGAATATCTTCCTCCTGACAGCGGATCGTGGAGATGGAGCTCTTCAAGAAATTGCACCGCAGCCCCGTGGCCTCCCCAAAGCACTCCAGGAGCTGCTTTGCCGCGCCCATCTCAGCCACCGACGGCGTAAGGAGCAAGATGGTGTCGTCCGCGTATAGTGAGAGACGGTGGTGTATGCCACGATCGTGAAGCGAGGCAAAGAGGCCCGCCTCCTCCGCCTTCCTGAAAATCGCCGTGAGGACGTCCATGACGATGATGAAAATCAAGGGGGAGATGCGATCCCCTTGCCACAGTCCCTTGCCATGCCAGAAGCTTTCGCTGGCCGTTCCATTGACGAGAACTTGCGTGCTTGCAGTAGAGAGGAGCGTGGTGAGCCTCTGCCTCCACCTGGGCCCGAACCCGCGGTGAGCCAAAATCTCCAGGAGGAACTGCCATGAGACGCTATCGAAGGCTTTACCGATATCAATCTTGAAGATGATGGTCGGTACTTTCTTGCGGTGGAGCGAGCTAACCGACTGCTGCACCAACATGAAGTTGTTGAGGATGGATCGACCCGCAATGAAGGCACTTTGGTTCTGGTCAACCAGCTTCGGGACGAGAGGTACTAGCTCCGCAGACATGGCCTTCGCCACGATCTTGGCAAAGCTGTGGACGAGGCTAATGGGCCTGAAATCCTTGATGTCTAGCGCCCCTTCCTTCTTTGGCAGGAGCACGATGAAAGCCTCGTTTAACCGCTCCATGCCTCTGCCATCAGCACCGTCAAAGGCACGCACCGCCTTCATCACCACATCCTTAATGATGGACCAACAGGATTGGTAGAATCTCGTGGTGAAACCATCGGGTCTTGGGGCCTTTTCTGGTTGCATGCTCTTGATCGTGTTCCAAATGACCTCTTCAGTGAGCGGGGTTTCGAGCGCCGATGCGTCCACGCTTGGTAGCCCGAGCGATGGAAGGCACAAAGTGTGCCGCCTGTTCACTCGGACCCCCAGCAGATTTGCGTAGTATCCCCCTGCAAGCGCACACATGCCCTCTTGAGAAGATGCCTCGGCACCGCCGTCTTTGAGCTTGAAGATGTGGTTTCTCCTCCGTTGGTGGCTGGCGAAGATCTTGAAGAATCTCTCGCTGGCCTCGCCTTCTTTTAGCCACAAGATGCGAGATTTCTGCCTAGCTATCGTCCGCTGGAGCGAGGCCAACCCTAGCACCTTCCTTTTTAGCTCTCGGCACAGCCAAGCCTCACCGTCCGAGAGCGCCCTGGCGTCTAGCGCTTTGTCGAAGCATAGGATGAGCACATTCGCTAGCAGGATCTGCTCCTTGATATTGCCAATCCTGGACTGGCTCCACTTGGAGAGCTCTTTTGCCGTGGCCTTCAGACGTAGGAAGAGATCGACAAACGGGTTTGCCTTTGGCGGGAGAGAGTGCTAGCTCGCGGCCACCACCTCGTGGAACCCGGGGATGGCTGGCCAAAACCTTTGGAAGTGGAAGCGAGCCTTGCGGTGGAGGGAGACGTTGGTAGCCATAAGCAGGAGGCAATGATGAGAGATGGACGAAGACATCGCTTGCAGCAGATGATCCGGGTGTCCCGCGTCCCAGTCCGACGTGGAGAACCAGCGATCAATCTTCTCAAGGGTGGGTTGGCGTCTCTCGTTGCTCCATGTGTACCTTCGTGCAATGAGACAAGATTCCTTGAGCTCCAAGTCATTTAGGAGGCGGCAAAAATGGCCCATCATACGTCTGTTGAACAAGTTGTTGTTCTTATCCGCTGCGTCAACTATGAGGTTGAAATCACCCGCCACTGCCCATGGGCCGGCGCATGCCGCGCGGATCGTGCGCAGCTCATCCAAGAAATGTGCCTTGAGCGCGCCGTCCATCGGCCCATAGACAGTGGTCATGGTCCACTCGTTGTGAAAGCACAAGTGCTCCCTAGGTGGTTTTGGTAATTAATGTCAACATATCTCTTGTTGGACTAACACTTTTATCTAGTATGTTTCAGATAAGTTCAACAATGGAGTGGCATGGACTAAAGGATGTGGGAACTCCTTCAAGATGCTAAGGACAAAGGATTGGCTCATGCTTCAAGCTCAAGACTCTTCATTTTACATTTTAGTGGTCCAAGATCACATTGAGTCTATAGGAAAAGCCAATACTAACAAGGAGGGATGAGGTGTTGCTTAATGAGCCTCTTGCTTCATGTGCTTTGTGATATGCTCCAAAACCCTCAGCTACTTTCCCACTTCCACAAATGACCTAAACCCAAAGCCAAAATCGATCACACCGATTCTTCCTATCCGGCGCCACCGATTCCAAAGGTCATAGCCACTGCAACAAACCCTAAGCAAATCGGTCTTACCGATAGGGATCTCGGTCTCACCGAGATGGGATTGTAATCTCTCTGTGTATGTCCATTATCAAAATCAGTCTCACCGAGTTTGAGCAATCGGTACTACCGAGATTACAATGCAAACTCTCTGGATAACTCATTACCAAAACTGGTCCCACCGAGTTTGTGTAATCGGTCAAACCGAGTTTGCCTAACCAACTCTCTGGAAAGCTTATTACCAAAATTGGTCTCACCGAGTTTGTGTAATCGGTCTTACTGAGATTACGTTATGCCCTAACCCTAACCGAATCGGTCTCACCGAGTTGCATTTCGGTTCCACGAAAACCCTAACGGTCACATTATTTGCTAAAATCGGTCTGACCGAGTTTAACGATTCGGTCCCACCGAGTTTGGTAGATTGTGTGTAACGGTTAGATTTTGTGTGGAGGCTATATATACCCCTCCACCTCCTCTTCATTCGTGGAGAGAGCCATCAGACTGAACCTACACTTTCAGCATACATTTTCTGAGAGAGAACTACCTACTCATGTGTTGAGGCCAAGATATTCCATTCCTACCATATGAATCTTGATCTCTAGCCTTCCCAAGTTGCTTTCCACTCAAATCTTCTTTCCACCAGATCCAAAACCTATGAGAGAGAGTTGAGTGTTGGAGAGACTATCATTTGAAGCACAAGAGCAAGGAGTTCATCATCAACACACCATTTGTTACTTCTTGGAGAGTGCTGTCTCCTAGATTGGCTAGGGTGTCACTTGGGAGCCTCCGACAAGATTGTGGAGTTGAACCAAGGAGTTTGTAAGGGCAAGGAGATCGCCTACTTCGTGAAGATCTACCGCTAGTGAGGCAAGTCCTTCGTGGGCGACGGCCATGGTGGGACAGACAAGGTTGCTTCTTCGTGGACCCTTCGTGGGTGGAGCCCTCCATGGACTCGCGCAACCATTACCCTTCGTGGGTTGAAGTCTCCATCAATGTGGATGTACGATAGCACCACCTATCGGAACCACGCCAAAAACATCCGTGTCTCCAATTGCGTTTGAATCCTCCAAACCCTTCCCTTTACATTCATGCAAATTGCATGCTTTACTTTCCACTGCCCATATACTCTTTGCATGCTTGCTTGATATGTATTTTGAATGTTAAACTTGTGCCTAAAACTCCACTTAAACTTAAGGAAACTTAAAAACTGCAACTTTGGTACTTAGTGTCTAATCCCCCCCCCCCTCTAGACATCTCTTCTCAAGCTCCTACAAGTGGTATCAGAGCATTGGTCTCCATTGCTTTGGTTTAATCACCATTGGAGGAAGATGGATGAGTCTACTATTGGGAGTCTTAGACATAGAGTGCCTATTCTTGATGGAGAGTATTTTCATGAGTGGAAAAATGAGATGCTTGTTATTTTCAATCAATATCATTTGAACAAGTACATTGCTAGCCCTTGGGCTCCTTATGTTGATCTTATGCATCCTACCCATGATGAGTCAATTGACATGATTAGGAATCTTAGAACTGTCGAACTTATCATTAGAGGATTGCCTAGAAACTTGATTGGATGTTTGCCTACTTTTAAGTGTGCCTACACCATATGGAAATTTCTTGAGGAACGATTTCCAGATTACTCCTTGAAAAATCTTGATGAAATTCTTCATAAGTCTATTGCCTTGAGTAAGATGAATACTAGTGATCCTATGTCTGGTGATCGTCTATTTGAGCTTACAAATCTTATGCGTGCCAAAGGAAATGTTGGTATTATTAGTAATATTATTTGCGAATCTATAAAAATTCATAAGAAAGATCATTGTCAAACTCATTCTAATGAATCACCCTCTCTAGGACTTGATCCACCACATGACGATGTTGAACATGGATACTATGATGAGGATGATGATAGTGACTTCGATCTTGATGATGCAATGAGACATTTTGGTCTTATGGCAAATCTTTGGGGATACATGTCAGGAGGAAAGGAATGGGTTCTTGATAGTGGATGTACCGATCACATGACCGGAGATAAAGACATGTTTCGTGAGCTTGCTGATAATGATAGTCCTCGAAAGTATGTCACTTTCGGTGACAACTCAAAGGGTAAGGTGGTTGGCCTCGGTAAGGTGGCCATATCACATGATAGCTCCATACAAAATGTCATGCTCGTTGAATCTCTTGGATACAACCTACTTTCAGTATCTAGACTTGCTGATTTCGGTTTCAATGTTCTACTTACTGAAGTAGATTGCCAAGTGTTTCGTCGAGACAATCATAAAATGGTCTTTAGCGGTGTGCGTAGAGGTGATCTATACATTGTTGATTTCACTAAGAAGGCTCAACCTAAAACTTGCTTCATTGCTAAATCCTCAAAAGGTTGGTTATGGCATAGACGACTAGGTCATGTTGGTATGCGAAACCTTGACAAGCTTATTAAAGGAAATCATATCCTTGGAGTTAACGATGTCATATTTGATAAGGATAGATTTTGCAGTGCTTGTCAAGCAGGTAAAAAGGTTGGAGGAAGGCATCCCGTGAAGAACATCATGACCACAAGGAGGCCACTCGAGCTACTTCACATGGATCTTTTTGGTCCCAACTCTTACAAGAGTCTCAGTGGAAATTCTTTTGGTCTAGTTATAATTGATGATTTTTCAAGATTTACATGGGTGTTCTTTCTCGATGATAAATCGCAGGTCCAAAAGATCTTCAAAAACTTCGCAAGGAAGGCCCAAAATCAATTTGAAGTGAAGATCAAGAAGGTTCGCAGCAACAACGGAACGGAGTTCAAGAACGCAAATGTGGACACATTTCTTGACGAAGAAGGGATTTCACACGAGTTCTCGGCTACGTACACACCTCAACAAAACGGAGTTGTTGAGAGGAAGAACCGGGCGCTCATCGAAATGGCGAGAACGATGCTCGATGAGTACAAGACGCCGAAGCACTTTTGGGCAGAAGCGGTTGAGACAGCTTGTCACGCAACAACTCGCTTGTATCTTCACAAGCTACTCGGCAAGATGGCATACGAGCTCCTCACCGGTAACAAACCCCAAGTTGGATACTTTCGAGTATTCGGCTCAAAGTGCTACATTCTTGATAAGCATCATCGCTCTAAATTTGCTCCTAAGTCTCATGAAGGTTTCCTACTCGGTTATGGCTCAAACTCTCACACTTACCGTGTCTACAACAATTTCACCTGAAAGGTTGAAGAGACGGTAGATGTGAAGTTTGATGAATCTAACAGCTCGCACGTAGAGCAATTGCCAATTGATGTAGGTGATAAAGATCCTTCAGAAGCAATTCAAGACTTGGCTATTGGCAAGGTTCGTCCAACGGAGGTGAAGGAGAGTACCTCGTCCGTTCAAGTGGAAGCTTCAACTTCACGACAAGGTGAACCAAGAATTGATACGGAAGCATCCACAAGTGGGACACACCAAGATGAAGAAAACGAGGAAGTGCATCAAGTTGAACGTCAACAACCTCCTTCTCCACCACGACAAGAGAACGACAACGCCAACAATGAAGAAGGCCAAGAAGAAGAAGAACAAGATGAAGAAGATGTTCAACGAATACCCAAGCAAAAGCTTTCACAAGTTCGAGCAAGAGTTGCTAAAGATCATCCCGTCGAGCAAATCTACAATGACATTCAAACCGGGAGAATCACTCGCTCTAAAACTCGTTTAGCTAACTTTTGTGAAAACTATTCTTTCATCTCTAGCATTGAACCTATGAAGGTGGAAGAAGCATTGGAAGATCCGGATTGGATAAATGCTATGCATGAAGAGCTACATAACTTTGAGAGGAACCAAGTTTGGACATTTGTTGAGAAGCCCGACAACAACCACAATGTCATCGGTACAAAATGGGTGTTTCGCAACAAGCAAGATGAAGATGGACAAGTAGTTTGCAACAAAGCACGTCTCGTCGCCCTAGGCTACACACAAGTCGAAGGTATGGACTATGGTGAGACTTATGCTCCCGTTGCTAGACTTGAGTCCATTCGCATCTTACTTGCCTATGCTAATCATCATGATATCACCTTGTACCAAATGGACATTAAAAGTGCTTTTCTAAATGGTGAAATAGAGGAGGAAGTTTATGTTAAGCAACCTCCCGGCTTTGTCAATCCTAAGAAACCCAATCATGTCTACAAACTTCACAAAGCTCTTTATGATCTTAAACAAGCTCCTAGAGCATGGTATAAATGCTTGGCCAAGTTCCTTATTGAAAAAGGCTTTGAAATTGGGAAAATTGATTCTACTCTTTTTACTAAAAGGGCTAATGGAGAACTATTTGTGTGCCAAATCTATGTTGATGATATCATATTTGGTTCAACTAACCCTCATTTTAGTGAAAAGTTTGGGAAGCTAATGTCGGAGAAGTTTGAGATGTCTATGATGAGTGAACTCAAATTCTTCCTTGGGTTGCAAATCAAGCAAACTAAGGAAGGTTGTCAGGACCCCGACTCGATGTCACATCGATCTAGCTGGTAACACCTCATATCACTTTGCGGCCTCATGCACGGTATCCCCACGGGTGTCGTCTTACCTTTTCCCGGGACCGTTTGCGCCTTTTGGCTCACGTATATGATAGTGTCGCTAGCATCCATATGATAAAGAGCCCGGGCTGACATGAATAGTCGTAAACCCAAAGTGGCACAGACTTACAGGGACAGGCATCCATGACCCAGCTTCGAACGTGTCGGTCATCAGGAAGTGGGTCCGGGCTGTAGCACTGGGCTAGCAGGACTCCGGTAAACCGGGCTGTAGCGGGCTAACAGGACTCCGGTACTCAAAGCGTGACATTTCCCCGAAGGGACAGACACAGGAACGAAGAAGGACACATGCCGGCCAGCCTAAGTGTTCCAGAGCAGTAGCAAGCTACCATGGCTCAGCGGTAACACTAGGAGACATTTCCCGGTAAGAGAGGCTACTAAAGATAAACAACTAGATAGTCAGATCCCACACATACCAAGCATTTCAATCATACACACAATATGCTCGATATGTGCAAATACAACGAAGCATCACAACATGACTCTACGACACAAGTACTTTATTCATTAGGCTCCGAGGAGCGAGATATTACAAACATGGGTCTCATGACCCAACACTCAGAGCATACAAGTCAAAGCACAAGCGGAAGCTATCATGTCTGAGTACAGACGTCTATAAATGGAAAAGGCTGAAAAGCCTGACTATCTATCAGATCCTGCCGAGGGCACAAGATCGTAGCTGAGGTATCAAGCTAAACGTCGAAGTCCAAGCGGAACTACTAGTGAGACTGAAGTCTCTCTGCAAAACATAAAATAGGCAAACGTGAGTACAAATGTACCCAGCAAGACTTACATCAGATCTATCTACACATGCATCATTATCAACAAAGGGGATGGTGGAGTTTGACTGCAGCAAGCCAGCTTTGACTCGGTGGCTATCCTGAACTACGACTGCAAGTAACTCTTTTGAGGTGGCGCACACGAGTCCACATATTCACCATATCAATACACCACTATGGATCCGCTCCCGTCTCCCTATGAGAACGCCATCCATAGCACTCACGCTTATCTTGCGTATTTTAGAGTATCCACTTTCACTTGTCTATGAACTGATATAAGCAACCCAGAAGTCCTTTTCCGCGGACACGGCTATTCGAATAGATGATGTTAACCCTGCAGGGGTGTACTTCTTCATACATGTTTCCACCACTTAGCGTCTGCACACGACATGTGCTCGGCAGACTTCAAGCGAAAGTCGACGTGGGTGTAGACCACGACCTACCTAAACACTCAAGTCTCTAGTCCAGGTTTATCGCCTATTCGGGTTCCATCCATGAGGAGATCCGGCCGGAGTTTCGCTCACAGCCCCAAACGATGTGAACAGGGTTCCCGAGATACCAAACGGGCATCCGGTACACCGTGCCACGTACCTACCGCATCACAGCCCACCCCTACGGTCAGCGCTGTCCACGGCCTCCAGTAAGCTACAAACACCAGAAACTACTTGCAACTCCTGGACAGAGGACTAGGGTGAATAAGAAGTCGAGCGGGGTCATATTTCAGGGCCCAATGTATGGTAGTAGCTGAATCATGGATCACAAACACAGAACTCAGTTCCTGAGGACGGCTTCAATGAGACAACCCACCATGTACTCCTACATGGCCTCTATACCAACACTGTCAGGACCCCGACTCGATGTCACATCGATCTAGCCGGTAACACCTCATATCACTTTGCGGCCTCACGCACGGTATCCCCACGGGTGTCGCCTTACCTTTGCCCGGGACCGTTTGCGCCTTTTGGCTCACGTATATGATAGTGTCGCTAGCATCCATATGATAAGGAGCCCGGGCTGACATGACTAGTCGTAAACCCAAAGTGGCACAGACTTACAGGGACAGGCATCCATGACCCAGCTTCGAACGTGTCGGTCATCAGCAAGTGGGTCCGGGCTGTAGCACTGGGCTAGCAGGACTCCGGTAAACCGGGCTGTAGCGGGCTAACAGGACTCCGGTACTCAAAGCGTGACATTTCCCCGAAGGGACAGACACCGGAACGAAGAAGGACACATGCCGGCCAGCCTAAGTGTTCCAGAGCAGTAGCAAGCTACCATGGCTCAGTGGTAACACTAGGAGACATTTCCCGGTAAGAGAGGCTACTAAAGATAAACAACTAGATAGTCAGATCCCACACATACCAAGCATTTCAATCATACACACAATATGCTCGATATGTGCAAATACAACGAAGCATCACAACATGACTCTATGACACAAGTACTTTATTTAAGGCTCAGTGAGCCATACATAACATACACAAAGGTACGGGTCTCACGACCCCACATACAAGTCATACAGTCATACAAACCAGCAGCGGAAGTAACTTGTCTGAGTACAGACAACTAGTAAAATAAAAGAGGCTTGGAAAGCCTAGCTATACTATGTGGTCCTTCACAAGCTCAGGGTCACCACCTGGGTCTTTAGCCTACTCGTTGATGTCAACGTCTACATAGAACCCATCAGAAGGGGTTGCAGTGTCTTCTGTAAAATGTAGATTATAGCAACATGAGTACAAAGGTACTCAGCAAGACTTACATCAGATCCTACATACATGCATGTTATCAAGAAGGGTTGGTGGAGTTATTGCAGCAAGCCAGCTTTGATTCTTGGCTAGACTATCCTACGATACTCCAACTTGAAATGGTTTTGCGCACACGAGTCCACTACTCACCAATTCAATACACTACCGAGGATTCGCCTCCGTCTTCCTACGGAAGAGCCATCCTCGGCACTCACTCTTATCTTGAGGCTTTTAGTAGTTTCCATTAACTTGTCTATGAACTGTATAGGCAACCAAGTAGTCCTTTACCGCGGACGCGGCTATTCGAATAGATTATGATAACCCTGCAGGGGTGTACTTCTTCATACATGTTTCCACCACTTAGCGTCTGCACACGACATGTGCTCGGCAGACTTCAAGCGAAAGCCGACGTGGGTGTAGACCACGACCTACCTAAACACTTAAGCCTCTAGTCCAGGTTTATCGCCTATTCAGGCTCCATCCGCAGGGAGTCCGGCCGAGGTTTCCCATACGGCCCCGAACGATGTGAATAGGGTTCCCGAGATACCTAACGGGTATTCGGTACACCGTGCCACGTACCTACCGCATCACAGCCCACCCCTACGGTCAGCGCTGTCCACGGCCTCCAGTAGGCTACAAACACCAGAAACTACTTGCAACTCCTGGACAGAGAGCTAGGGTGAATAAGAAGTCGAGCGGGGTCATATTTCAGGGCCCAATGCATGGTAGTAGCTGTATCTTAAATCACGCATACAGATCTCAGTGCTTAAGGTCGGCTTCAATGAAACAACCCACCATGTACTCCTACATGGCCTCTCATCGATACCTTTACCAAATCGTGTTCACCACACCACTCTCATTACCGAGATAAACATTTCACTCTAGCCCATCACCCAGATGAACCAGACCTGACACGACTCTAAGCATAGCAGGCATAGCAAGGTAGGAACAACACATACATATGGCTCAAACAACTCCTACACATGCTAATGGGTTTCATCTAGTTACTGTGGCAATGACAGGTCATGCAGAGGAAATGGGTTCAACTATCGTAGCACACAGCAGTTTGAAACGCGTTGTCTTAATGCAGTAAAAGAGAGCAAGAGCGAGAACATGGGATTGTATCGATATGATCAAATGGTTGGTTGCTTGCCTGATGGTTCGATGCACTGATACGGTTCTTCGTTAGGGTAATCAGGGTACTCTTCGGGGACAGAACCTGCCGCAGAGAGCACCGATACACAAACATTACCAAACAGTATGCAACAATATGATGCATGCATGAAACATGGCAATATGAGTGTGTTGGGCTAATGCAACTAAAACCAGAAGGGTTTGAACAAATTTGAATCAAAGATTCAAATTACGAACTCAAACATGGCCTTTTAAAGTGCTTTTCCTTGTTCTGTTAAAAACATCAATTTAACTTGTTTGATCATGCATGAAAATAGTACAGATGGATAGATTGGATTTTTCTGATCATTTTTCATATATAATTTGTCCAATTTGGAGTTACAGAATAAAAGTTATGAATTTTTGAAGTTTAAATAATATTCTGGAATTTCCTGATTTAATTTAAATCCAGAAATTATAGTTATTGCGCCAGCATGACGTCAGCATGACATCAGTGGTCAACTGCGGCTGGCTGGAGTCAAACCTGACGTGTGGGGCCCACACGTCAGTGACAGGGGGGTTAAACAGGGTTAAATTAATTCTAATTACTAATTAGTGGCGTTGGGGCCCACTGGTCAGTGTCAGGGGTTAACTAACAGTGGTTAGCGCTAATCTAACCATCTGACTGACAGGGCCCACGCGTCAGTGACCCTGGGGGGTCAAACCCCAGGTCGGACAGGTCAAACCCCACCGGCGACATGACGCCGGCGAGGCCCGAGACGGCGGCGAAAGTGCTTTTTGCCATTCCGGCAACCAAATGGACGGCGGAAGGCATCTACGTGTTGCTGAGGTTGAGCCGCGACTATTGGTGGTGGTGGTTGGGCTCGGGGTGGCCGGAGTTGACGGCGGCGAGCTTGGCTGCGGCGGCCGGAGTTCGGGTGCGGTCGGAATCGACGTTGCAGGGGGCTTGGGGAGGCGTTAGTGCGCGCTGCGTGCTCCTGGTGAGGTGGGGAGCACGATAGTGCGCTCGGTTGGGTGCTACGGTGACCGTGGCCACGACGGCGACATCGCCGGCGGCGTGGAGCTCTCGGCCAAGGTGGGGCTAGGGCCTAGAGGTCGAAAGAGACCAGGGGAGAAGGGGGAAACGATCCGGGGGCTCACCGCGGGGCTGCAGAGGTGGTTAGCGGGCTCGGGGACGCGCTGGAGACGACGAATTCGACGGCGACGATGATCGGAGCCGAAGAGGGGAACGGCGACGTGGCGGCGATGCAGGGCTTCCGGGGAGCTGTGGAGCGGTGGGGAGGAAGAGGGAGTCGAGGCGGAGCTCCTGAGCTAGTCGGGGGAGCGAGGGGTGGTCGGAGATGGCTGCTATGGCGAACGGCGGCGACGGTGGTGCTCGACCGCGTGAGAGAGAGAGCGAGGGAGAGGAGGGAAGAGTCGGGAGAGAGTGAGAGAGAGCAGGGGGGGATCGGGACGGCCTGCGGGAGTCGTCCACGCGGCCAGGAGCTCGTCGGCAAGCAGGAGGTGGCCGCGCGGCCGTGCGCGCGCGAGCACGCAGCAGCTTCGGGGCGAGGGGAGGAAGACGACGGAGGGCTGCAGTGGTGGGCTGGGCCGGCTGCTGGCTGGGCCGGCCAGCTGGCTGGGCCGCACAGTGGAGGAGCCCAGGTAAGTTTTCCCCTTTTCTTCTGTTTCTGTTTTTATTTAATATATCTACAACTTTGTTGAATTTAATAAAATACCTAGGCAAGTTCAAAAATCACCAAACTATTCCTGGCCCATAGTTGGATTATTTCCAACATGAAACATTTTAGTTTGGAGATATTTGAGCATTTAAATATTTTATATTATTTTAAATGCCCAAATTCAAATATTTATGATTTAATTCAAAAACCCTAGGATGGCCTAGGAAAATGTGCACCATTTTTGGCAGAGGTTTTGAACCAAGACAAAAATGATGGGCATTTTAGAAGGGCATTTCAGGTTCATTGAAAAATTATTTTAGTAACCCTAGTTGGTTTCAGAGGGGACTGGGGGTTCTGTCATCCCCATTTCAAGTTTCTGATGAAAGAATAAACATGATGCAACACTCTAATGCATGGCTAGCTAGGGTGTGACAAAGGTACCTTTGTTTCTCAAACGAGGTACACCAAGGACTTATTCAAGAAGTTCAATATGCAAGAATGCAAAGGTATGTCTACACCCATGCCTACTAGTGGACATAATGACTTGACCAAAGATGGTGAACCGGTTGATCAAAAGGTTTATCGCTCTATGATTGGATCATTGTTATATCTATGTGCTTCACGTCCCGATATCATGCTAAGTGTGTGCATGTGTGCACGATATCAAGCTACTCCTAAAGAATGTCATCTTAAGGCCGTGAAAAGGATAGTGAGATACTTAATCCATACACCAAATTTTGGCATTTGGTATCCTAAGAGGGCCTCTTTCGATCTTGTTGGCTATTCCGACTCGGACTATGCCGGAGACAAGGTTGATAGAAAGTCCACTTCGGGTACTTGTCAATTTCTTGGTAGATCTCTTGTGTCTTGGTCCTCCAAGAAACAAAACTCGGTATCCTTATCCACTGCCGAAGCTGAATATATTGCCGTTGGTTCATGTTGTGCTCAATTACTTTGGATGACCCAAACTCTTAAAGATTATGGGATATATGTGAGACATGTTCCATTGCTTTGTGACAATGAAAGTGCTATCAAAATTGGTCATAATCCTGTGCAACATTCTCGAACTAAGCATATTGAAGTTCGACATCATTTCATTCGAGATCATGTTGCTAAGGGTGACATTGATCTTAAGCATGTTCGCACCGAAAAGCAATTAGCGGATATATTAACTAAACCTCTTGAGGAGAAAGTGTTTTGCAGGTTAAGAGGAGAATTGAACATCATTGATGCTTCAAACTTGGAGTAGAAACTCCATTGGATACATGCAAGACATGAGGTTATGACTAATCCTTGATATTTCTCTTATGATGGAAATCTTATGTCTTGGATATATTTGTATCTTGCATGTTATCTAACCCATGTAGGTACTTGGTGGAATCCAACTCCATGAGATTGTAATCTACTCATATCTTGAGCAATCTCTACATCACCAAGTCTCTACACTATGGTGGATGAAGACAAGGAAGCACGGAACCACTCAAACATATCCTTTGACAAATTCTCTATTGAGCTTCATAATTGTCGTTTTTGGATACACAAGTGCTCTTCCTTGCAAGAACTAACCCATGTAGGTAGACCGACTAAAATTCCAAGTGGTGCTCCAAATTTTTGATGAGCTACATCAACCTTGAGCAACCAACGCAAGTTCAACTACATGGACTACACCACCAACCAAGGTATGTCATTCCATCTTAGAGAAGCTTTACTCCGAGTCATGAGCTAAAGCAACTCGACAAGATGTGAATTCATCAAGATGCTTAAACGAAAAATGGTGTCACACCCTAGCTAGTCATGCATTAGAGTGTTGCATCATGTTTACTCTTTCATCAGAAACCTGAAATGGGGATCTGTGAAACCCTCAGAATCATTTTGAAAATGACCCAAATAAAAATTTCTCCAAAAGGGTCCAAGAAAATGCTCATGTTGCTCTCTGAAAATATTGGACAGAGATAAAAATCAAACCAATATTTTTAGTGGCTCATGGACATTTATTTTGGGCATTTGGAATTAATGCATAAATATTTGCATTGGAAATATATTTCTATATATATTAATATATGTCCAAATATTATGCCAATTATAAAGGAGCTCTGGAATAATATATCTAGCCCCTGCAAAAATTGGCGTAAGTTAAATAAATGATTTAATATATTATTTAAATCAAAACAAATGTCAGAAATTAGAAAACAGAAAAAAAATAAAAGGGAGAAGCTTACCTGGGCTCCTCCCTGTGCAGCCCATCCAGCTGGCCGGCCCAGCCAGCAGGCGGCCCAGCCCGTCTCCCTCCTCTGTCGTCTTCGTCCCGACAGAGGGAGGGGAGTGTGGCCGGCGCGCGCGCGCGCCACCGCGCCACGCCACCTCTCTCCCTGCCTGCCTGCCCTCCCCTCCTCGCTCGATGCCTCGGACGACGCCACGCCTCCCCCCTGCTCTCTCTCACTCTCCCTCGGCTCCTCCCTCCTCTCCCTCGCTCTCTCTCTCACACGGCCGAACACCACCGTCGCCGCCGTTCGCCTTAGCAGCCGTCTCCGGCCACCCCTCGCTCCCCCGACTAGCTTAGCGGCTCCGCCTCGACCTCCTCTTCCTCCCCACCGCTCCACGGGCCTCCGGAAGCCCTGCATCGCCGCCACGTCGCCGTTCCCCTCCTCGGGCTCCGACCACCGTCGCCGTCGATTCGCCGTCTCCAGCGCGTCTCCGAGCCCGCTTCGACGCCCACTGCAACCGCGGTGAGCCCCCGAGTCGTTTCCCCCTTCTCTCATGGTCTCTTTCGACCTCTAGGCCTTAGCCCCACCTTGGCCGAGAGCTCCACGCCGCCGGCGATGTCGCCGTCGTGGCCACGGTCACCGTAGCGCCCAACCGAGCACACTATCGTGCTCCACGCCTCACTAGGAGCACGCAGCACGCACCAACGCCTCCCCAAACAGCCTGCAACGCCGACTCCGACCGCACCCGAACTCCGGCGGCCGCAGCCGAGCTCGCCGCCGTCGACTCCGGCCACCCCAGGCCCAGCCACGGCCACCGTTCGACGCGCGGGAGCAAGAGCTCTCCAACGAGCCCAAGAACGGCCTCGCCCGTGCCCTGTAGCGCGATCCCGCATCGCGCCGCCGTCTCGGGCCTCGCCGGCGTCGTGTCGCCGGTGGGTTTGACCCACTTTGACCACGGCAGGACCCCCCTGAGTCCCTGAAAGGTGGGCCCAGCCCTGTAGCTAATTAGGATTAGCGCTAACCACTGTTAGTTAACCCCCTGACACTGACCAGTGGGCCCCAGCGCCACTAATCCCTAAATAAGATTAATTTAAACCTGTTAAACCCCCCCTGTCACTGACGTGTGGCCCCCACACGTCAGGTTTGACCCCAGACAGCCGCAGTTGACCACTGACGTCATGCTGACGTCATGCTGGCGCAATAATTATATTTCTGGATTTAAATTAAATCAGGAAATTCCAGAATATTATTTAAACTTCAAAAATTCATAACTTTAATTCTGTAACTCCAAATTGGACAAATTATATATGAAAAATGATCAGAAAAATCCAATCTATCCATCTGTACTATTTTCATGCATGATCAAACAAGTTAAATTGATGTTTCAAGCAGAACAAGGAAAAGCACTTTAAAAGGCCATATTTGAATTTGAAATTTGAATCCTTGATTCAAATTTGTTCAAACCCTTCTGGTTTTAGTTGCATTAGCCCAACACACTCATATTGCCATGTTTCATGCATGCATCATATTGTTGCACATTGTTTGGTGATGGTTGTGTGTCGGTGTCCTTTGCGACAGGTTCTGCCTCCAAGGAGTACCGTGATTACCCTAACGAAGAACCGTATCAGTGCATCGAACCATCAGGCAAGCAACCAACCATTTGATCATATCGATACAATCCCATGTTCTCGCTCCTGCTCTCTTTTACTGCATTAAGACAACGCGATTCAAACTGCTGTGTGCTACGGTAGTTGAACCCATTTCCTCTGCATGACCTGTCATTGCCACAGTAACTAGATGAAACCCACTAGCATGTGTAGGAGTTGATTGAGCCCTATGTATGTGTTGTTCCTACCTTGCTATGCCTGCTATGCTTAGAGTCGTGTCAGGTCTGGTTCATCGGGGTGATGGGCTAGAGTGAAATGATTACGTCGGTAATGAGAGTGGTGTGGTGAACACGATTTGGTAAAGGTATCGATGAGAGGCCATGTAGGAGTACATGGTGGGTTGTTTCATTGAAGCCGACCTTAAGCACTGAGATCTGTATGTGTGATTTAAGAATCAGCTACTACCATGCATTGGGCCCGAAACCAATGGACCCTCTCGGCTTCTTATTCACCCTAGTTCTCCGTCCAGGAGTTGCAAGTAGTTTCTGGTGTTTGTAGCCTACTGGAGGCCGTGGACAGCGCTGACCGTAGGGGTGGGCTGTGATGCGGTAGGTACGTGGCACGGTGTACCGAATACCCGTTAGGTATCTCGGGAACCCTGTTCACATCATTCGGGGCCGTATGGGAAACCTCGGCCGGACTCCCTGCGGATGGAACCTAGATAGGCGATAAACCTGGACTGGAGGCTTAGGTGATTAGGTAGGTCGTGGCCGACACCCACGTTGGGCTTCCGCTTGAAGGTTGTCGAGTACATGTCGTGTAAACGACGGTAAGTGGTGGGAGCGTGTATGAAGGAGTACACCCCTGCAGGGTTAACATGATCTATTCGAATAGCCGCGTCCGCGGTAAAGGACTACTTGGTTACCTATACAGTTCATAGACAAGTAAATGGAAACTGTTTAAAAGCCTCAAGATAAGTGTGAGTGCCGAGGATGGCTCTTCCGTAGGAAGACGGAGGTGGATCCTCGGTAGTGTATTGAAGTGGTGAGTAGTGGACTCGTGTGCGCAAAACCATTTCAAGTTGGAGTATCGTAGGATAGTCTAGCCAAGAGTCAAAGATGGCTTGCTGCAATAACTCCACCAACCCTTCTTGATGCTATGCATGTATGTAGGATCTGATGTAAGTCTTGCTGAGTACCTCTGTACTCATGTTGCTATAATCTACATTTTTTACAGAAGACGCTGCAACCCCTTCTGATGGGTTCTATGTAGACTTTGACATCAACGAGTAGGCTAAAGACCCAGGTGGTGACCCTGAGCTTGTGAAGGACCTTGTAGTATAGCTAGGCTTCCCAAGCCTCTTTTATTTTACTAGTTGTCTGTACTCAGACAAGTTACTTCCGCTGCTGGTTTGTATGACTGTATGACTTGTATGTTGGGTCGTGAGACCCGTACCTTTGTGTATGTTATGTATGGCTCCCCGAGCCTTAAATAAAGTACTTGTGTCGTAGAGTCATGTTGTGATGCTTCGTTGTATTTGCACATATCGAGCATATTGTGTGTATGATTGAAATGCTTGGTATGTGTGGGATCTGACTACCTAGTTGTTTATCTTTAGTAGCCTCTCTTACCGGGAAATGTCTCCTAGTGTTACCGCTGAGCCATGGTAGCTTGCTACTGCTCTGGAACACTTAGGCTGGCCGGCATGTGTCCTTCTTCGTTCCTGTGTCTGTCCCTTCGGGGAAATGTCACGCTTTGAGTACCGGAGTCCTGTTAGCCCGCTACAGCCCGGTTTACCGGAGTCCTGCTAGCCAGTGCTACAGCCCGGACCCACTTGCTGATGACCGACACGTTCGGAGCTGGGTCATGGATGCCTGTCCCTGTAAGTCTGTGCCACTTTGGGTTTACGACTAGTCATGTCAGCCCGGGCTCTTTATCATATGGATGCTAGCGACACTATCATATACGTGAGCCGAAAGGCGCAAACGGTCCCGGGCAAAGGTAAGGCGACACCCGTGGGGATACCGTGCGTGAGGCCGCAAAGTGATATGAGGTGTTACCGGCTAGATCGATGTGACATCGAGTCGGGGTCCTGACAGCGTTGGCATCAGAGCCGGACTGCCTGTAGGTTCTCCAAGCCAAACTGGTCGATGTTGAGTCTAGAAATTCTTTAGTTATATGTAGGGGAATTGTTTGTGGGTTGGAACGTAAGGCTCTTTTTACTCCTTATCTTATGACATTCTGATCTGAGTCAGTCCATTCTTCCACCGGGGGTTAAGGAATTAGGACCTATTCTCTCTATCAGGATCACGTGTTACTAATCATTAGTACCTTATAAGTTTGATGGATACAAGCCTAGTTCAGTTCTACTACCACATTATGTTGTTAGAATGGATTCAAAACTTTGATATGATGATGTTGAGTGTGTACGAAATCCTTTGTCAAATGTCTCAAAATCCTTCTTAAGCATTTACAGCTGTTATGCTGCCGAAATTTTGCTAGAAATTCTAATGCCCTTGCATTATTATTGTGCTTTCAGATGGCCACTCGCGACCTCAGTCAAGTGGTTCGCCTGACTCGATGCCTAGATGTACCCGGCCATACTGCCAAGTTGGTCAGGGTAATGACTGAGGCTGGATACCGTTGGTATCCTGAGTACACGGTCGAAGAGCAATTCCGAGACTTTAATCAAAGCCAGTATCTCTGCACTGTCAGGATATTTCCATCTTATCCTGGATCCACCGAGCCTCTTCACTGCTCCTATGGACTCGGGGTTACTATTGAGATGGCTGTGCAGGACGCCGCCTACTCTATGATGACCATTATGCGAGTCAGATCTGGTTTATTTCGGGACTCTGATTTCCGGTATATGCCAGGATCACTTCCGGGAGCACAAGGGTATCTCCAAGCTATCTATGCTGACCCCACTCAGGAGGACTCACGGACCCGCACCACTGCTGAGATGCTCGAGGATAAGGACCGTGAAAATCGGGCCTTAAGGTTAGAGCTCTTCAATACCCGTGCTGACCACTGGGCCACTTTGACTCGGTTCGCACCGGCGGTGCAAGCTGGATATTCGGATATGCGCGATCTCTATCCTGTGAGATCTGCTCTGCCGGACGTGATGGTTTGGCGTGATGTAGGAGGCATCACCCCACCTCGCGGTCCCCGCAGGCCACCGTCTGTTGGTCCAAGGCCTCATCCTAGCCCCTATGGTCCACAAGCTCCGCGAGATCGTCTATTTCCGGATGATCATGTTGAGCTTCCAGGCTATGGAGGTGACTTCTACGAGGACTACTACGGATCGGTCTGAGTTAGCGATAGTATCACTAGTTCGCACTAGCTGTGTCGTCTATCGTCCCGCGTGACTCGTGGGATATGACCTAGTTTGTACTCCTTCCGGAGGTGTAGAAAAATAATGTATAGGAGCTTGGAATGCCTCCGATGAGATGTAATCCTCTTTTCACCGTAATAGTACTTTGTTTGGTCTTGTACTAAACCCTGTATGGTGTGTATGACGATGGAATAAAGAAGCAGTTTCTGTATCTACCATGTCATACGGATGATCATCTTGCATTTCGAGTTATTCCTTACATTCTGTATCCTATGTCGGAATTTTATCATTCTGACTAAATCATTGTCTTGTTTACCTAGGATGGTCAACACGCGCGCTAACCCTGCTTCTCAAGAGCAGGCCGAAGGCAGTGAAGGCAGGAATGAAAATCTGCCTCATCCTCCTTCACTAGCCGAGGTTATGATGGAAGCTGAGAGAAACAAGCGGGAGACCAACCGTTTGTTGGAGCGTATTGAACAGAACACGGCACACCATCAGAGGACTAACGTGGTGTCACTCAGTGATTTTATCAAATTACATCCACCCACGTTCCACCACTCCGTCGAGCCTCTCGACGCTGATGACTGGCTTCGCAGTATCTCTCATAAACTGCATTCCGCGCTGGTAGCGGAGGCTGACAAGGTCACCTTTGCTGCATATCATCTTGAAGGCCCCGCCAGTCTATGGTGGGAAAATTATGGAGCTATGCGCCCAGCGGGCCATGTCACTACTTGGGCTGAGTTCAGCGAGGCTTTCCGTGAGCATCACATTCCGGAGGGTCTCATGGACCGTAAACGTGAAGAATTTTGCAGTTTCACCCAAGGCCGACTTTCTGTGGATGTTTACAGCAGGGAGTTTGGTAATCTCGCACGATATGCAACTGAGGAAGTGTCTACCGATGCCAAGAAGCAAGCAAGGTTCCGTAAGGGCCTTAGTCCTGAGCTTCGCCGCGACCTCCGTCTGCATGAGTGCACATCCTTCCAGAAACTTGTCAACAAAGCCATCAGTGCTGAAACTGGTCAGACTGACTATGACGCAACACGCAAGCATGGCCGTGATATGGGTTCCTCATCCGGTGCTGGTCCTCAGAAGCGCCGCGTGTGGGTACCCAACACCGCCCTGCCACCCAGGTTCACACCGAGGCCATCCTTCCAGGCGCCTCGCCCCGTTCAACAGTATGCACCGGCCAAGCCCTATGGGGGTCCAACTAACAATGCTCCTCCACGTACCAGTTCCGTGACTTGTTTCAAGTGCGGGGAATCTGGTCACTATATGCGTGAGTGTCCCCAGACCAACCCCAACCAGTCTGCTAAAGCTGTTGGCCGTGGCAAGCCGACAGGAAAAGTATTCCACGCCAAGCCGGTCACCGCTACACGTGGCCATGTCAACTGTATCTCTGCCGAAGAAGCTCAAGAGGATCCCAACGTCGTTCTCGGTACGCTTCTTGTTAATTGCCACCCGGCATCTGTTCTTTTTGATACAGGAGCCTCTCATTCTTTTATATCTGAAAACTATGCTCGCTTGCATAACGTCGCATTCGGTGATATGCCAACCTCTATGGTAATTCAAACTCCGGGATCCAAATGGCAAACTTCTAGAGTAAGCCATGGAAATGAAATCCAAGTCGACAGACTTGTTTTCCTTGCCTCTTTGATAGCCCTTAAATTTTCAGATATTAATATCATTTTGGGTATGGACTGGATGTCAGCTCATCATGCCCAAATCGATTGCTTCTCTAGGACTGTTCAACTCACCCATCCTTCGGGAAAGATAGTCAATGTCTTGACCCGAATAGCCAAGCGACAATTATATTCTCTTAACGCCAGCCCTTTGCCAGACCTAGAGGACGTTCCGGTAGTCCGTGACTTCCCGAATGTTTTTCCAGAAGAATTGCCAGGTGTTCCACCTGACAGGGATGTTGAGTTCGTAATAGACCTCATTCCAGGAACTGTTCCGATTACTAGAAGACCTTATAAGATGGCACCACTAGAACTAGCCGAGCTTAAGAAACAACTCGATGAGTCCTTGAAAAAGGGTTTCATCCGACCTAGCTCTTCTCCGTGGGCTTGCCCCGTCCTATTCGTCAAGAAGAAGGATGGTACGGACCGGATGGTTGTAGATTACCGACCTGTCAATTTGGTCACAATCAAGAACAAATATCCGCTTCCCAGGATCAACGACCTGTACGATCAGCTCGCTGGATCCTCAGTCTTCTCCAAGATGGATTTGAGGTTGGGCTACCATCAAATAAAAATCAGAAACGGGGACATCCCTAAAACGGCCTTTGTTACTCGTTACGGCCAATACGAGTACACCGTCATGTCCTTCGGTTTAACCAACGCTCCAGCCACCTTTTCTCGGTTAATGAACTCAATCTTCATGGAGTATTTGGATAAATTCGTCGTAGTTTATCTCGATGATATACTCATCTACTCCAAGAACGAGGAAGAACATGCCGAACATCTAAGGCTAGTGTTGAAGAAACTTCGAGAGCATCGCCTTTATGCCAAATTTTCTAAATGTGAATTCTGGTTGCCAGAAGTGACCTATCTGGGTCATGTAATATCTAGTAAAGGTATTGCTGTTAACCCCGAGCGAGTTCAAGCCGTCCTTAATTGGACTCCACCTGAATCGGTCAAGCAAGTTCGGAGTTTTCTAGGCTTAGCGAGCTATTGTCGTCGCTTTGTCGAGAACTTCTCCAAGGTTGCCAAACCTCTAACCGAACTCCTCAAGAAAGATAAGAAGTTCGAGTGGACTCCACAATGTGAGCACAGCTTTCAGGAACTGAAAAGACGCCTGACCTCTGCTCCCGTACTGGTACCGCCAGACTTCTCCAAGGATTTTGTTATCTACTGCGACGCCTCGCGACAAGGACTAGGTTGCATTCTCATGCAAGATCGACACATAATTGCCTACGCTTCACGGCAATTGCACCCACATGAGGAGAATTATCCTACTCATGATCTAGAGCTTGCAGCTGTAGTCTATGCACTTAAAACCTGGCGACATTACCTCCTCGGTAATCGTTGCGAAATATTCACTGATCACCAAAGTTTGAAGTACATCTTCACCCAACCGGATCTGAACCTCAGGCAAAGACGTTGGGTTGAGTTGATCACAGACTTCGATTTAGGGATAACCTACACCCCAGGGAAAGCCAACGTTATGGCTGATGCGCTAAGTCGTAAATCTTATTGTAACAACCTGATGTTACAACAAAGTCAACCGCTTCTCCATGAGGAATTTCGGAAGCTTAACCTTCACATTGTTCCTCAAGCTTTTCTTTCCACCTTGGTGGCAAAACCTACCCTTCCGGATCAGATTATCAAGGCACAGAAGGTAGATCCGGGAATCTCCCGCATCAAGAGAAACATTCAGAAAGGAATTGCAAATTGCTTCTCCATTAATGATCAAGGGGTCGTATACTTCGGGAATCGACTAGTGGTTCCCAAAGTGCGAAACCTGAGGCGTTTGATCCTTAAGGAAGCTCATGAATCTCCTCTCACCATTCATCCCGGTAGTACTAAGATGTATCAGGACCTACGCCAGAGGTTCTGGTGGACTAGGATGAAGAGAGAAATTGCTCAGTATATTGCTAATTGCGACGTTTGTCGTCGTGTAAAAGCAGAGCATCAACGGCCTGCTGGCACCCTTCAACCCTTAGCTATTCCTGAATGGAAATGGGATAAAATTGGTATGGATTTCATTACCGGTTTTCCCAGGACCAAGAGAGGGAATAATGCTATTTTCGTCGTGGTCGATCGTCTTTCCAAAGTAGCCCATTTCCTACCTGTTCGTGAGAGTATAACCGCTAGTCAGCTGGCAGACTTATACATCTCCCGAATAGTGTCTCTCCATGGTGTTCCTTTGGAAATTAACTCGGATCGAGGAAGTCTTTTCACCTCTCGATTTTGGGAAAGTTTCCAAAATGCTATGGGAACCCGTCTCTCCTTTAGCACCGCCTTCCACCCTCAGTCGAGTGGTCAAGTGGAACGCGTCAACCAGATTCTAGAAGACATGATTCGAGCCTCTGTTATCTCATTCGGAATGGACTGGGAGAAGTGCCTTCCATTTGCCGAATTCGCTTACAACAACAGCTATCAATCTAGCTTGGATAAAGCCCCTTTTGAAGTTCTCTATGGACGACGGTGTAGAACACCCCTTAACTGGTCAGAGACCGGGGAAAGACAATTCTTTGGCCCGGATATGATTCAGGAAGCAGAAGAACAAGTTCGCATCGTTCGTGAAAAGTTGAAAACAGCCCAATCTCGTCAAAAGAGTCAATATGACCGAAAACATAAGGCTATGACTTTCGAGGTTGACGAGAAGGCTTATCTTCGGGTCACCCCTCTGAAGGGAACCCATCGTTTCGGTATCAAAGGCAAATTGGCTCCTCGTTACATTGGACTTTTCGCATTCTCGCCAAACGAGGAGAAGTTGCCTACCAGCTGGAACTACCTCCGCATCTCTCCAGAGTCCACGATGTCTTCCACGTTTCTCAACTCAGGCGTTGCTTCTCGGATCCTATCCGTGAAGTGGACCACGAAACGCTTGATCTCCAAGATAATCTTACCTATCGAGAGTACCCCGTTCGTATCCTCGATCAGGCCGAACGTATCACCCGACGTCAGAACATCAAGTTCCTCAAAGTATAATGGTCGCACCATTCTGAGGATGAAGCAACTTGGGAAAGGGAGGATCGTCTTCGACTCGAGTACCCCGCCTTCTTCCCGGAAGAACCCAAATCTCGCGGCGAGATTCTTTTGAGTGGGGGTGAGTTGCCACACCCTAGCTAGTCATGCATTAGAGTGTTGCATCATGTTTACTCTTTCATCAGAAACCTGAAATGGGGATCTGTGAAACCCTCAGAATCATTTTGAAAATGACCCAAATAAAAATTTCTCCAAAAGGGTCCAAGAAAATGCTCATGTTGCTCTCTGAAAATATTGGACAGAGATAAAAATCAAACCAATATTTTTAGTGGCTCATGGACATTTATTTTGGGCATTTGGAATTAATGCATAAATATTTGCATTGGAAATATATTTCTATATATATTAATATATGTCCAAATATTATGCCAATTATAAAGGAGCTCTGGAATAATATATCTAGCCCCTGCAAAAATTGGCATAAGTTAAATAAATGATTTAATATATTATTTAAATCAAAACAAATGTCAGAAATTAGAAAACAGAAAAAAAATAAAAGGGAGAAGCTTACCTAGGCTCCTCCCTGTGCAGCCCATCCAGCTGGCCGGCCCAGCCAGCAGGCGGCCCAGCCCGTCTCCCTCCTCTGTCGTCTTCGTCTCGACAGAGGGAGGGGAGTGTGGCCGGCGCGCGCGCGCGCCACCGCGCCACGCCACCTCTCTCCCTGCCTGCCTGCCCTCCCCTCCTCGCTCGATGCCCCGGAAGACGCCACGCCTCCCCCCTGCTCTCTCTCACTCTCCCTCGGCTCCTCCCTCCTCTCCCTCGCTCTCTCTCTCACACGGCCGAACACCACCGTCGCCGCCGTTCGCCTTAGCAGCCGTCTCCGGCCACCCCTCGCTCCCTCGACTAGCTTAGCGGCTCCGCCTCGACCTCCTCTTCCTCCCCACCGCTCCACGGGCCTCCGGAAGCCCTGCATCGCCGCCACGTCGCCGTTCCCCTCCTCGGGCTCCGACCACCGTCGCCGTCGATTCGCCGTCTCCAGCGCGTCTCCGAGCCCGCTTCGACGCCCACTGCAACCGCGGTGAGCCCCCGAGTCGTTTCCCCCTTCTCTCCTGGTCTCTTTCGACCTCTAGGCCTTAGCCCCACCTTGGCCGAGAGCTCCACGCCGCCAGCGATGTCGCCGTCGTGGCCACGGTCACCGTAGCGCCCAACCGAGCACACTATCGTGCTCCACGCCTCACTAGGAGCACGCAGCACGCACCAACGCCTCCCCAAACACCCTGCAACGCCGACTCCGACCGCACCCGAACTCCGGCGGCCGCAGCCGAGCTCGCCGCCATCGACTCCGGCCACCCCAGGCCCAGCCACGGCCACCGTTCGACGCGCGGGAGCAAGAGCTCTCCAACGAGCCCAAGAACGGCCTCGCCCGTGCCCTGTAGCGCGATCCCGCATCGCGCCGCCGTCTCGGGCCTCGCCGGCGTCGTGTCGCCGGTGGGTTTGACCCACTTTGACCACGGCAGGCCCCCCCTGAGTCCCTGACAGGTGGGCCCAGCCCTGTAGCTAATTAGGATTAGCGCTAACCACTGTTAGTTAACCCCCTGACACTGACCAGTGGGCCCCAGCGCCACTAATCCCTAAATAAGATTAATTTAAACCTGTTAAACCCCCCCTGTCACTGACGTGTGGCCCCCACACGTCAGGTTTGACCCCAGACAGCCGCAGTTGACCACTGACGTCATGCTGACGTCATGCTGGCGCAATAACTATATTTCTGGATTTAAATTAAATCAGGAAATTCCAGAATATTATTTAAACTTCAAAAATTCATAACTTTTATTCTGTAACTCCAAATTGGACAAATTATATATGAAAAATGATCAGAAAAATCCAATCTATCCATCTGTACTATTTTCATGCATGATCAAACAAGTTAAATTGATGTTTCAAGCAGAACAAGGAAAAGCACTTTAAAAGGCCATATTTGAATTTGAAATTTGAATCCTTGATTCAAATTTGTTCAAACCCTTCTGGTTTTAGTTGCATTAGCCCAACACACTCATATTGCCATGTTTCATGCATGCATCATATTGTTGCACATTGTTTGGTGATGGTTGTGTGTCGGTGTCCTTTGCGACAGGTTCTGCCTCCGAGGAGTACCGTGATTACCCTAACGAAGAACCGTATCAGTGCATCGAACCATCAGGCAAGCAACCAACCATTTGATCATATCGATACAATCCCATGTTCTCGCTCCTGCTCTCTTTTACTGCATTAAGACAACGCGTTTCAAACTGCTGTGTGCTACGGTAGTTGAACCCATTTCCTCTGCATGACCTGTCATTGCCACAGTAACTAGATGAAACCCACTAGCATGTGTAGGAGTTGATTGAGCCATATGTATATGGTGTTCCTACCTTGCTATGCCTGCTATGCTTAGAGTCGTGTCAGGTCTGGTTCATCTGGGTGATGGCTAGAGTGAAATGATTATGTCGGAAATGAGAGTGGTGTGGTGAACACGATTTGGTAAAGGTATCGATGAGAGGCCATGTAGGAGTACATGGTGGGTTGTTTCATTGAAGCCGACCTTAAGCACTGAGATCTGTATGTGTGATTTAAGATACAGCTACTACCATGCATTGGGCCCTGAAATATGACCCCGCTCGACTTCTTATTCACCCTAGCTCTCTGTCCAGGAGTTGCAAGTAGTTTCTGGTGTTTGTAGCCTACTGGAGGCCGTGGACAGCGCTGACCGTAGGGGTGGGCTGTGATGCGGTAGGTACGTGGCACGGTGTACCGAATACCCGTTAGGTATCACGGGAACCCTGTTCACATCGTTCGGGGCCGTATGGGAAACCTCGGCCGGACTCCCTGCGGATGGAACCTGAATAGGCGATAAACCTGGACTAGAGGCTTAAGTGTTTAGGTAGGTCGTGGTCTACACCCACGTCGGCTTTCGCTTGAAGTCTGCCGAGCACATGTCGTGTGCAGACGCTAAGTGGTGGAAACATGTATGAAGAAGTACACCCCTGCAGGGTTATCATAATCTATTCGAATAGCCGCGTCCGCGGTAAAGGACTACTTGGTTGCCTATACAGTTCATAGACAAGTAAATGGAAACTGTTAAAAGCCTCAAGATAAGTGTGAGTGCCAAGGATGGCTCTTCCGTAGGAAGTCGGAGGTGGATCCTCGGTAGTGTATTGAAGTGGTGAGTAGTGGACTCGTGTGCGCAAAACCATTTCAAGTTGGAGTATCGTAGGATAGTCTAGCCAAGAGTCAAAGCTGGCTTGCTGCAACAACTCCACCAACCCTTCTTGATAACATGCATGTATGTAGGATCTGATGTAAGTCTTGCTGAGTACCTTTGTACTCATGTTGCTATAATTTACATTTTTACAGAAGACGCTGCAACCCCTTCTGATGGGTTCTACGTAGACGTTGACATCAACGAGTAGGCTAAAGACCCAGGTGGTGACCCTGAGCTTGTGAAGGACCTTGTAGTATAGCTAGGCTTCCCAAGCCTCTTTTATTTTACTAGTTGTCTGTACTCAGACAAGTTACTTCCGCTGCTGGTTTGTATGACTGTATGACTTGTATGTTGGGTCGTGAGACCCGTACCTTTGTGTATGTTATGTATGGCTCTCTGAGCCTTAAATAAAGTACTTGTGTCGTAGAGTCATGTTGTGATGCTTCGTTGTATTTGCACATATCGAGCATATTGTGTGTATGGTTGAAATGCTTGGTATGTGTGGGATCTGACTATCTAGTTGTTTATCTTTAGTAGCCTCTCTTACCGGGAAATGTCTCCTAGTGTTACCGCTGAGCCATGGTAGCTTGCTACTGCTCTGGAACACTTAGGCTGGCCGGCATGTGTCCTTCTTCGTTCCTGTGTCTGTCCCTTCGGGGAAATGTCACGCTTTGAGTACCGGAGTCCTGTTAGCCCGCTACAGCCCGGTTTACCGGAGTCCTGCTAGCCCAGTGCTACAGCCCGGACCCACTTGCTGATGACCGACACGTTTGAAGCTGGGTCATGGATGCCTGTCCCTGTAAGTCTGTGCCACTTTGGGTTTACGACTAGTCATGTCAGCCCGGGCTCTTTATCATATGGATGCTAGCGACACTTTCATATACGCGAGCCAAAAGGCGCAAACGGTCCCGGGAAAAGGTAAGACGACACCCGTGGGGATACCGTGCGTGAGGCCGCAAAGTGATATGAGGTGTTACCAGCTAGATCGATGTGACATCGAGTCGGGGTCCTGACAGCGTTGGTAGCTTTAGTTGCATTAGCCCAACACACTCATATTGCCATGTTTCATGCATGCATCATATTGTTGCACATTGTTTGGTGATGCCTGTGTATCGTTATCCTTTACGACAGGATCTGTCCCCGAGGAGTACCGTGACTACCCTAACGAAGAACCGTATCCGTGCATCGAACCATCAGGCAAGCAACCAACCATTTGATCATATCGATACAATCCCATGTTCTCGCTCCTGCTCTCTTTTACTGCATTAAGACAACGCGATTCAAACTGCTGTGTGCTACGGTAGTTGAACCCATTTCCTCTGCATGACCTGTCATTGCCACAGTAACTAGATGAAACCCACTAGCATGTGTAGGAGTTGATTGAGCCATATGTTTGTGTTGTTCCTACCTTGCTATGCCTGCTATGCTTAGAGTCGTGTCAGGTCTGGTTCATCTGGGTGATGGGCTAGAGTGAAATGATTATGTCGGTAATGAGAGTGGTGTGGTGAACACGATTTGGTAAAGGTATCGATGAGAGGCCATGTAGGAGTACATGGTGGGTTGTTTCATTGAAGCCGACCTTAAGCACTGAGATCTGTATGTGTGATTTAAGAATCAGCTACTACCATGCATTGGGCCCGAAACCAATGGACCCTCTCGACTTCTTATTCACCCTAGTTCTCCGTCCAGGAGTTGCAAGTAGTTTCTGGTGTTTGTAGCCTACTGGAGGCCGTGGACAGCGCTGACCGTAGGGGTGGGCTGTGATGCGGTAGGTACGTGGCCGGGTGTACCGAATACCCGTTAGGTATTTCGGGAACCCTGTTCACATCGTTCGGGGCCGTATGGGAAACCTCGGCCGGACTCCCTGCGGATGGAACCTGGATAGGCGATAAACCTGGACTGGAGGCTTAGGTGATTAGGTAGGTCGTGGCCGACACCCACGTTGGGCTTCCGCTTGAAGGTTGCCGAGTACATGTCGTGTAAACGACGGTAAGTGGTGGGAGCGTGTATGAAGGAGTACACCCCTGCAGGGTTAACATGATCTATTCGAATAGCCGCGTCCGCGGTAAAGGACTACTTGGTTACCTATACAGTTCATAGACAAGTAAATGGAAACTGTTTAAAAGCCTCAAGATAAGTGTGAGTGCCGAGGATGGCTCTTCCGTAGGAAGACGGAGGTGGATCCTCGGTAGTGTATTGAAGTGGTGAGTAGTGGACTCGTGTGCGCAAAACCATTTCAAGTTGGAGTATCGTAGGATAGTCTAGCCAAGAGTCAAAGCTGGCTTGCTGCAATAACTCCACCAACCCTTCTTGATGCTATGCATGTATGTAGGATCTGATGTAAGTCTTGCTGAGTACCTCTGTACTCATGTTGCTATAATCTACATTTTTTACAGAAGACGCTGCAACCCCTTCTGATGGGTTCTATGTAGACGTTGACATCAACGAGTAGGCTAAAGACCCAGGTGGTGACCCTGAGCTTGTGAAGGACCTTGTAGTATAGCTAGGCTTCCCAAGCCTCTTTTATTTTACTAGTTGTCTGTACTCAGACAAGTTACTTCCGCTGCTGGTTTTTATGACTGTATGACTTGTATGTTGGGTCGTGAGACCCGTACCTTTGTGTATGTTATGTATGGCTCCCCGAGCCTTAAATAAAGTACTTGTGTCGTAGAGTCATGTTGTGATGCTTCGTTGTATTTGCACATATCGAGCATATTGTGTGTATGATTGAAATGCTTGGTATGTGTGGGATCTGACTACCTAGTTGTTTATCTTTAGTAGCCTCTCTTACCGGGAAATGTCTCCTAGTGTTACCGCTGAGCCATGGTAGCTTGCTACTGCTCTGGAACACTTAGGCTGGCCGGCATGTGTCCTTCTTCGTTCCTGTGTCTGTCCCTTCGGGGAAATGTCACGCTTTGAGTACCGGAGTCCTGTTAGCCCGCTACAGCCCGGTTTACCGGAGTCCTGCTAGCCCAGTGCTACAGGCCGGACCCACTTTCTGATGACCGACACGTTCGGAGCTGGGTCATGGATGCCTGTCCCTGTAAGTCTGTGCCACTTTGGGTTTACGACTAGTCATGTCAGCCTGGGCTCTTTATCATATGGATGCTAGCGACACTATCATATACGTGAGCCGAAAGGCGCAAACGGTCCCGGGCAAAGGTAAGGCGACACCCGTGGGGATACCGTGCGTGAGGCCGCAAAGTGATATGAGGTGTTACCGGCTAGATCGATGTGACATCGAGTCGGGGTCCTGACAAATGGCAACCCCATTTTGAGCTTAAACGATGAGTATGACCTATGATCAAGTGATCTCACTTGACTCCTAAGTCAATATACTCTAACATAGGTGACTTTGTCGCCGACCATCTCTAGATGAAATTCTCTTGTGTTGTTTTCTGTGTTTTTGCACTTGTCTCATGCATATTTGTTTCCCCTTTCAAAAAAAACTTCATCTAGATTTCTTTCTGGTTGCTCTGCATTTTCTGCATTCCAATTCATTGCACATCTTTCAGTAAATTCATTGCAAATCTTTGTGAGATCTTACTAGTCTAAGTGAGCTGAGGTGACAAGTGTTTTCTCTTAGATGAAATCGGTTTCACCGATTTGTTATTTTCGGCCCAACCGAATCCTTTCGGTACAACCAAAGCATACCACTCGGTGCTACCAATTTCACAACTGGAAAAACAGTTTGCCACATATTCTGCATTTCTTCTGATCCAGCTCCACTCAATGAATCTTGTCCTCTACAAGCATCACATTTTTATCATCGCTTTGTGTTGTGTCTCAAGGACCAAAACCATTAGACAGATTCCAGAAGACCCTTCTTGGAAATTGATGTCAAAGGGGGAGAGAGAGAACATCAAAGCTTATCATTTGGGGAGAGAGAGAACATCAAAGCTTATCATTTAGAAAGAGATCCTTAAGGGGGAGAGAGATCTTCTAAGGGGAGAGACCCTAAAAGGGAAGAGAGAGATCTCCAGGGGGAGAGAATACTAAAAGTAGTAAGTATTTCTCAAGGATCCCAGATGCTTGGTGTTCAAGAGGAGAGATGCTTACATGTCTTCTTGAGGGGAGAGATATGTTCTTATGATCTTTTGTGCTTATTTGCATTAGCATACACTACTAGGGAAAAGCCTATACACAGAATCTTACTAGTAGCGAGGGTTAAAAACCGTCGCTACTGCTACTTACTAGTAGCGCGGGTTTTTAAACCTCGCTACTACTAAGTTGATAGCAGTAGCGCGGGTTTTTAACCCTCGCTACTACTAAGCGGTCTCTACCGTGCCCCCAGGGACATGCCATAGTAGTAGCGCGGGTTTTTAACCCTCGCTACTACTAAGTTGATAGCAGTAGCGCTGGTTTTTAGCCCTTGCTACTACTAAGTTGATAGCAGTAGCGCTGGTTTTTAGCCATAGTAGTAGCGAGGGGTAAAAACCCGCGCTACTACTAAAGGTCCCATTTTCAAACTCTACCCCCCCCCCTGTGGATCGCCTTTTCAGTTTTAAAAAAATAAAAGAAAATGATGAAAATGTCAAAAAAATAAAAGAAAATAAGTTTCCCATGTGATATGTGGTCTAGTTGTTGGGAAAATTTGCAAATATGAATTTCGACTTTATTTGCAAAATCTCTCGAGAATTTGTAGAAATGGGCATAACTTTTGCATACTAACTCGGATGAAAAAGTTTTTTATATGAAAAATCATCTACTCGAAAAGTTACATCCAAATTTAACGGGGGAACCCCGATAAACATTTTCAAAATCCTCAAAAGCCTAACAGAAAAAAGTTACGGGGCTTTTAAGATCTGGAGGCAAAAAAATTCATCAAATTTCAGTTTTTTTTTAATTTTTGTTAAATCTGATCAAACTATGGACAAACTAATTATTCAAGAATATTAGTGTTACTAAATAATTATTTTAGTTTTTTTGAATTTTGGTCAAATCTGGTCAAACTATGGTCAAACTGTGGTCAAATCTGGTCAAACTATGGTCAAACTATGGTCAAACTAATTATTCAAGAAATATTAGTGTTACTAATTTTTTAGAACATAAGTTTCAAACTCAAACAGTGAAATGTGTGACTTCATGCTCAAGCTAAATTCCTAAGGTTAATAGGATTGACATCTTACTATTGTCAGGAAAACAACAAGTGGAGACTTGGAAACGAGGGAGAATAGAACCCAGAAGTTAAGCGTGCTCAGGCTGGAGTAGTGAGAGGATGGGTGATTGTCCGGGAAGTTAGATGATTTGGAATGATGAGGGGTGATCAGAGATTAAATTGAGCAGCGATGAGGGGTGATTAGAGATTTGAGGTTAAAATAATTCAGAAAATTGAAAATTAGGGAAAAAATTCAAAAAAAATCGAAAAAATTCAAAAAAAAATCAGAGATTAGAGATTAGTAGTAGCGCGGGTTTTTACCCACGCTACTGCTATACGTTAGCTGTAGCGCGGGTGGCACCCGCGCTACTACTATACGTTAGCTGTAGCGCCTTATTAGTAGCATCGGCCCCCGCGCTACTAATAGGCCCAAAACCCGCGCTGCTGCTAGGCTTTTCCCTAGTAGTGATACATCAGCTCTGATCATCATTCATATCTTTCAGCTCTGATTTTTAAGCTCTGATTTTCTATTCCCTATCTTCTCCCAGTATCCCATGCTAGATTCAGGGGGAGCAAGACATCTAAGGGAAAGAAATCAATTAACTTCATTGCATATCTTTTACTCTAGGGGACATGTCTAATCCAATGTGATACTTAGTACTCACTCTCTACATGTCATCCCAGTCTTGGTATTCTTGTGGTTTCTTCTGTTTGCTCTGACTAGTAGATATATTTGTGTTATCTAACCTTGTTTACACATGTTCATTTCATCCTAAGCCAACTCAAGACTACAAGGTAAGTATATGCATCAAAATCATGTGTATGAGGAATTCTTACTGATGTACATATTGTTTGCAAGAAGGACTCATGAGCATGAAGGTATTTTCCTTAATATTCTTTGCTCTGATGCATATGGCCAAGATACATGTAACACATTCCCTGCTCTATCATGTTTATGCTCTCACATGCTTCTATATTCCATATTCACATGATTGCATACATATAGGGGGAGCCTATGTCTGTTACATGTCTTTCCAAAGCTTTACTTGCTGCTCTTTATATCTTTATCTAAAGCTTTGATGTATGTTGCCATCAATTACCAAAAAGGGGAAGATTGAAAGCACAAGTGCTCCCTAGGTGGTTTTGGTAATTAATGTCAACATATCTCTTGTTGGACTAACACTTTTATCTAGTATGTTTTAGATAAGTTCAACAATGGAGTGGCATGGACTGTAGGATGTGGGAACTCCTTCAAGGTGCTAAGGACAAAGGATTGGCTCATGCTTCAAGCTCGAGACTCTTCATTTTACATTTTAGTGGTCCAAGATCACATTGAGTCTATAGGAAAAGCCAATACTATCAAGGAGGGATGAGGTGTTGCTTAATGAGCCTCTCGCTTCATGTGCTTTGTGATATGCTCCAAAACCCTCAGCTACTTTCCCACTTCCACAAATGACCTGAACCCAAAGCCAAAATCGGTCACACCAATTCTTCCTATCCGGCGCCACCGATTCCAAAGGTCATATCCACTGCCACAAACCCTAAGCAAATCGGTCTTACCGATAGGGATCTCGGTCTCACCGAGATGGGATAGTAATCTCTTTGTGTATGTTCATTATCAAAATCGGTCTCACCGAGTTTGAGCAATCGGTACTACCGAGATTACAATGCAAACTCTCTGGATAACTCATTATCAAAATCGGTCCCACCGAGTTTGTATAATCGGTCAAACCGAGTTTGCCTAACCAACTCTCTGGAAAGCTTATTACCAAAATTGGTCTCACCGAGTTTGTGTAATCGGTCTTACCGAGATTACGTTATGCCCTAACCCTAACCGAATCGGTCTCACCGAGTTGCATTTCCGTCCCACCGAAAACCCTAACGGTCACATTATTTGCTAAAATCGGTCTGACCGAGTTTAACGATTCGGTCCCACCGAGTTTGTAGATTGTGTGTAACGGTTAGGTTTTGTGTGGAGGCTATATATACCCCTCCACCTCCTCTTCATTCGTGGAGAGAGCCATCATACTGAACCTACACTTCCAGCATACATTTTCTGAGAGAGAACTACCTACTCATGTGTTGAGGCCAAGATATTCCATTCCTACCATATGAATCTTGATCTCTAGCCTTCCCAAGTTGCTTTCCACTCAGATCTTCTTTCCACCAGATCCAAAACCTATGAGAGAGAGTTGAGTGTTGGGGAGACTATCATTTGAAGCACAAGAGCAAGGAGTTCATCATCAACGCACCATTTGTTACTTCTTGGAGAGTGGTGTCTCCTAGATTGGCTAGGTGTCACTTGGGAGCCTCCGACAAGATTGTGGAGTTGAACCAAGGAGTTTGTAAGGGCAAGGAGATCGCCTACTTCATGAAGATCTACCGCTAGTGAGGCAAGTCCTTTGTGGGCGACGGCCATGGTGGGATAGACATGGTTGCTTCTTCGTGGACCCTTCATGGGTGGAGCCCTCCGTGGACTCGCGCAACCGTTACCCTTCGTGGGTTGAAGTCTCCATCAAGGTGGATGGACGATAGCACCACCTATCGAAACCACGCCAAAAACATCCGTGTCTCCAATTGCGTTTGAATCCTCCAAACCCTTCCCTTTACATTCTTGCAAATTGCATGCTTTACTTTCCGCTGCCCATATACTCTTTGCATGCTTGCTTGATATGTATTGTGAATGTTAAACTTGTGCCTAAAACTCCACTTAAACTTAAGGAAACTTAAAAACTGCAACTTTGGTACTTAGTGTCTAATCCCCCCCCCCTCTAGACACCTCTTCTCAAGGTCCTACAGGTTGCCGCCCCCAAAGGCCATCTCAATCGTGACTGAGAATTGGTCGATGCGGAAGGAAGGCACCGAGAGCACCGAAGAGTCCCAAGCCACAATGACTCCGCCTGTCGTGCCCTGTGCAGGTAGTGCCGCGTACGCATCAAGTTTCATGCCCAACAAGGAGGTAATCATGCATTGATCCACCACCGCTAGCTTGGATTCTAGGATGCACACCATCGAGGCCGCCTCCTCCTCAACGACGCTTCTCAAGGTTGCTCCCCTAGCCGCATTGTTGAGCCCACGGATGTTCCACACAATGATGTTATGATTTGTATTATCCATCGAAACGCCTACAATCCACCGTGTCGGCCCCTTAGAATTCTAGGGACAGCGAAGCCTCTCCGAGCGGCACATCCAGGGAAAAAAGACGTGCTAAGGCGTCGACGTGATGCGGGGGAAGGGGGCTTTCGAAGAGCTCGGCGTATTTCTGCAAATAGTCCACGGGGGCTTCATCCTCAATCTCGCAAATGCCCATCTTGGACATCAACACCCGCTGAGCGCGCTTGACGTAGGAGGAGGGAAGGCGTTGCGCGTTCTTTTGAAGCCGTGCGCTGCGGCGACACATCTTCTCCGGGACGATAGGCCTTCTGCGCCGACCCCGCTGCACATCAGGCAGCGGTAGCAGTGGGGCACGGATGTGCTCACGGATTTGCGATATCACCTGCTGAAGCGCAACGGGAGGTGGGGACTGTAGGTAGGCAGCAACATGGGCGTGGGGGGCCGAAGCGGGCGATGTAGCCCTGCCCCGAGACGAAAGCGGTGTGCTGCATGGGGGTGTAGCTGGGTGGGGTCGGGCTGCATGCTCCCGGATTGGGGACGGAACGAGCGGACCCGCCTGGCTCGGACAGCGCGCATGCAGCGGCGATGTCGAGGCGTCGAAGTCAGGGCCCAAGTCCACCGATAAGCGGACTCCACCGGATCCCGTGCTCCTGACCGACCAGGACGCCGACCAGGCGGCAGGGGAGTCACGAGATCCTCTGCGCGCCCCTGCCGAACTGCCATGCAGCGCAGCCATGAAGCTGCCCATGTCCGCTGATTGGTCGACGGAGAGGTAAGCGCTTGAGGTGGCCCACAATTTGTCGCCACCGCCCGAAGCCCCAGAGGAAGCAGGGCCCGACGTGGACCCACCCTCTGCGAGGCGCAGACGCGTGCCCGACCAGCCCGAGGAGTCCACCACGGTCAAAGAGCGCATGACCTCAGCTGGGCCCAAGTCAGCGCAGACCGGTGTCAGCCTGGAGCCCGCTCCACGAGGCGTGGCCGCATCGTCGCCGCTGGAGCACGCAGGAGGCCTCCGGCGAGTGAACGCCGCCGCCTCCACCGTATCCGCGTAGGTTCTTCTTGGCGGCCCGCCCTCGCCCTGCCCGCCGTGGCCGAAAGGGGCCTCCCAATCCATCCAACGGCCTGGGGAGCTGCGAGGCTCTGGGCTGCGATCCACGTTTGCCGGCGGCGAGGGAGGAGGAGGCGGTTGCGGCGACCTTGGCGAAGAAGAAGGCGGGGGAGGCCGCGGCTGCGCCGGAGCATCTGCGACACGACGAATCTGGATGGGATACCTCAAGGTGCCGGCCCGCCCACTCAGAGACACCCTCGGTGCACGCCTGGGCGGCGCCGCCGTCGCCGCCAAAGGGAGGGGCGGCTCTTCAATGAACAGGAGCTTGTGGGTGGGAATGCGACGAAGATCCGCCGTGCAGAGCCAGACACGGAAGTGGGACATGTCATTGCGGCTGGCTGTTTCCTCCGCGACATCCACGACGTAACCAAAGCCGTCCAGGATGACGTCCGCTGTACGCCGCGTCCACGCATTCGCCGGCACCCCGACGAGGTCGAGCGGCACCAGGAAGGGAAGGTTCACCGCCGTGGCTTGGGCTTGCCGAATCCAAGGGCGGAGCGCGAGCGTGATGCAAGGAAATTGTACCATATCTCACTGTTAATTTCCTGCCGTCTGTCTGATACTCCCTCCGTTCGGAATTACTTGTCTCGGAAATGGATGTATCTAGAACTAAAATACGTCTAGATACATCCATTTCTGCGACAAGTAATTCCGAACGAGGAACTAGTTATGGAAATGATTAGGTACGGTACAAGTGCAGGGCACTCGAATGTGAATAGGTTTCCCGGCGCCAAAAGTCTGGGTCAACTAAATAAAATATCCTCCTTTACCTAAAGTTATTATGCTCCAGATGACACAGTTTACCCGAATCTTGTGTTCTTGCCAGCCCATCTAACTTCAAAAGTGCATTGCACAATGTGAATAAACAACTCAGATACGTAAATTGATCTTTTGTTTCTATGTCGTCATCTTAAAGTGTCACTTCGGATAGCATCCTCCTCTCAATGTGGCGCTTCCATTATCGTTTGAGTTGCATCATTTGGTAGGCAGGTAGGTGGAAACTATTACCGTTACATAAAAAGAAGGTATTATACAAGTAAGGTCATCTTTCATGTATGTTTTCAGGGTTCCATGCAAGTACCGTTGATGTACAGTGTATATAATCTAGACGATAAAATGATGATTCTTATTTCAGGGTCATGTTAAGTTTAGTCTCACATCGGTTATAAGTTTGTATATATTGTCCCTATGTCAAAAGGTTTCAGACTGATTTTAAAGGTTTGGTTTCAATGTGTTTTTGTTTTGCATCGTAAGAGCAGCACACACCTCATATCAAGTGAATTTTTTTTTATGGAGAGAGATTTTACGAACTCATCACTCCAATAAAAAATGTTGGAGTACCCACCTCCTGTAAGGAGGTCCTCCGCTTAGTCACGTTGCGCGAGAACCTCCCGCGGTGTCTCTGTGGTGATCTCTTGGTGGTCCGATCTGCCCGGGCGCCCCACATCGGGATGGCTTACCCATAGGTGATTCAGTGGTGGAGGCGATTTTCTTCCGGCCTCGTAAAACATCGGCTATTTTAGCGTCCGAGCCGTTTAGTGGGATTTGCTAAGATGTTATTAAGTACATCTCCGATACCGACTCTCAAACCTATCGTATCCCGTCTGGACGCAGCTGTCCGAACCCCGCAGGCCATCCAACACCGACCCCATCAGTCCGCGGAGCAGTTTGGATCATAATTTTCCCGCAAAACCGAACCAAATATGGGGGGCTTTAAGAGAGTCTGGACACGAGCCACATAGAACTCTGACACCCCCAGCCCCACCCCAAAACTAAGGCGGAGCCCACGCTTTCTTAGCTGGCCCCACTGTTTCCATGGCAAAATCCCCCAGTCTCTTATTCCCTCCCGCCGCTCTCCACTCAATTTCAACCCTTTTCTCCCACTCTCTTCTTCCCTCCTATCACCGATGCATGGCCCCGAAGGAGACCTTGTCAGTGACGGAGGTGGTAGACGATTCGAGCATCACGCTCGACCGGAAGATCAACTCGGCGACACGGCAAAATCACCGCACCATAGCGAAGATCGCAAAGGCAGAAACGCTCAAGAAGCAAAAGGCCGACGGAGGGCGTGCTGGAGGCGGGCGAGGTGGTGGGCATGGTGGTCATGGACGTGGTGGAGGTCGAGGCCTGGGCCGCGGTGCCCCGCAGCTATCGTTGACCGTGCATACACCGCCATGGCCGAGGCATTACAAGGGTCCGTACTTCTACGCCGCCAAGCAGCTCGGCAGGCAGTGGATGGCAACCTCCACAGGGCAAAAGCCTTTCAGCGTCGACGTTAACGCAGCGCCGTTGCTTTTCTTCGAGTGTTCATTGCCGCAGCTTGCCCAGATGCGGACGACGAATGTGGAGCAGATGCGTGACCGCATGTTGTTCGATGGTATGCCTAAAGTGGGAGAGCAAGCATACGACGACGCGGACAAAGAGATGTTTGGCATCATCCACGAGGGAGGCTGATGAGGTTGCTATGAGGAAGGACAGGTGGATGACTCCGAGCCCACCCAGTGATCGGCCGATGATGTGATCCGGCGCGCTATGTACCAGACGTATTTGAAATTTCAAGTCACAATTTTTCATACACAAAATTTTCATCATGTTACGTATTTTGAACTTCTTCGTATCTTATATTCAAACATCTTCCTCTTTCTCCTATATACACAGAAAGAAAATAAAACCGCTCATTATTTTGACAAAAACACAGAGAATGCACCTGCGCGCATAGAGTTCTTGTTTGCTCATAGCAAATCAGAGCGGGATCATACACAAACTGAAAAAAAATAAACAAAACAATCAAGGATGATTGTACTGATTGTAGCATCTGCACAAAAAAGAATCCTCGAACTTCTGGGGGAGATGGACGAGAACGACGATGATAATCCACACATGCCAAGAACAGAGGAACCAGGGCGAGGGGAGACGTGCCGCACCGGCGGCTGGCGACAGTGGGGGTTGAGGTGCTTTTCGAGATCTAGGTAGCGGGGAAGATGCACGGGGCGTGGGGGCGCGTCACCGGCGGCAGGTGGCTGTGGAGGGAAGAAGGTCGCTGTGGTAGTTGGAGGAAGGTCGAGGCGGCAGGTGGAGCAAGTTCACGCAGGGGCAGGTTCCCGGCGACGGGAGGTGGGTTGGTGACGATTGCGGCGGCACGATCCAAATCATGGGACAGTGGAGGCGGTCCGATCTGGGGCTAGGGACGGTGGTGGCGCGATCTGCAGCGAAGGACGATGGTGGCGCCGGTTGGGGGCGGTGGCGCATTCCCGACAGGGGGCG
>NC_041381.1:321806073-321814211 GCF_002162155.2 Triticum dicoccoides
GTCAATAGTTTTGGGTCGGAAGTTGGCCTTTTTTTCTTGCGTTCGAGTTCGGGAGGACCTCCCCGCTCGTTACTCTGGTCCTAGGATCAGAATAGTGTCATTCTCTTTCTCTCTATATATATATGAAAAATCTATCCATGAAAAAATTGCATATGAGTCAATAGTTTTTGTTGTATTTGTGAAATACGTACATATTTGTACGTAAAAAAGGGCATACTCAAAAAATGATACATACTACCTAAAAATTATTATATATACTACATAATCATTGTTATATACTACATACTACACGTACATACTGTCGGTTTCGACACATACTACATACAACATAGAAAACGCAAGTGGTAGTTACCACCACTTGCGTTTTCTATGTCGTATGTAGTATCTGTCAAAACCGAGAGTATGTACGTGTAGTATGTAGTATATATATCAATAATTAGGTAGTATATATACTAATTTTTAGGTAGTACGTACCATGTTTTGAGTATGCTCTTTTTTACGTACAAATATGTACGTATTTCACAAATATAACAAAAACTATAGGCTCATATGCAATTTTTTCATGTAATTTGTTTTGAAATTTAGATCATGAGGAATTCCTCCTGGTGGCTGAATTTAAGAGATCCCAAATCCGTCTCACCAATGAATCCGTAAGCACCATCCTTCTTGCTTTCTTTGGTGGTCGTGCATCTCTTTTTAAGGTCGAGCGCTTGCAAAATTGGTTGTTTAAATTTTTGGTCTCTTCCAAAGAGGTGAGTTTTTCAATCATCAAAGGAGATAACATCTCCACAGCCTTACTCAATATCAACTTCCTTCTTTGGGGCAATGGAGGTCCGAACTCGAGCTGGGAACTTGATCAATACCTCCAAGAAAAAGAGGATGAGTGGACTCATATATTTCACAAGCATCCTCGTAAATCTTATCTACAAGCTCTTAGATCTCCAGCGATCTATTCGGATTCAGCCCACAGGAACAGTGGTTCTCCTAGGCCCCATGAGAATTTTTCAAATCGCGCGCCATCTTCGGTGCCGACTCGATCAGCGGACATCAATGCCTTCAATGGGCACATTAATGCCACTAAAGCGGGATCCTTGCATGTTCAAAATTTGTTCTGCGTCTGTTGCCTCCTCTCGGGCCATAACAGGCGCAGCTGTACGAATCGCATTAAGTGTCGGTCTTGTAAACGTTGGGGCCACATTGCCAAGGATTGCCACTCCTCGGCCCATCATCAAAGCCCACCACCTGCTCCCAGCCCGGTAGCCCACCGGGCGGTTGAGTTTCCAAGGCAAGAATGCACTATTCCCGCGATTGTGACTACATAGCCATCACATCAACCGACCAACCAGGATTCTCCAGTTAATGCTCATCCGCGCCCTTCCCTGATACACAACCACCATCACCAGACTTCCCCAAACTCCATATCCCAGCGTCTCCTAGCTGCGGTCATCGAGCCCGCGCCGCCCAAACCACCCCCTCTGTCGCCACCAAATCCTTCAGTTCTGACCACAATCACCACTTCACCCATGGCCACATTCCCCTTTGATCCGACACCTTTCCTTCCTCCTAACCATCAGAGCATTCAGGTGGTGGGACGACCCGCTAGGGTTCGTGTCATTACTGGTGCGGCCCCTGCCACGCATGAGGACCGGGCGATTGCCACCATTATGCCGATGCCAAATCTGTCAGTTGCCTGCAACACCATTCGTGAGGTACTCACTGACTTTCTGACAGAGAGAGGACTGGGGTTTTCTGAGATTGAGCCTTGCCCATTCGGACAAGCTTACGTTAGATTCAATAGTGTCTTCGATAGGGATGCTCAAGTCACGAACAATCCACATCTCTTCATAGATGTTCATGTCATCTTCCAAAAACACAATCAAGGGCTAAACTGGAGAAGTTTGGTTCTAAATAGAGATGTTTGGATTTTTGCTCTGTGGTTATCCTTTTGATAGAAGATCTATCTAGGAAGTTAGCAATGCATGCAACAAATTTGGCAAATTTCTTATGTGGGACAAGGTTAGAAGCACTTGGGCCAATCTTATGGTCCAGGTCAGAGTTGAGGAGTTATCAGACATTCCTGTCAGTATTGTGTTTGGGGAAGGAGATAGATTTCAGTCTGGCTCACTTACTGTTCCTGTAGTTATTCTGCAACACCAGATTCTTGGAGCTATTCCTCCTGATGAAGATCCCATCCCACCTCATGGGAACCCACATCCAGCCCCTCAAGTGAATTTTCACCCCAATTAGCATAATCACTTCATGGGCCCGCTCCAGCAGCATGAGCATGATGATCTTCACCTCAAAATGATCTGCCTGAGGTTAACCTGCAGTTGGCTCTTAATAATGCTTTTGTAGCAGTGGAAGACCCTGAAGCTGATGAGGCACAGGAGGCACCCATGCCTGGTTGGGGCCATTGGGCTATGCCCATTGACCAAGAACTGCACCAGGGTGAATTTTTGGCTCTCAATGACATTATGGAACCCTTTGATGATGCACCTGCAGTGGAAGGAAATGTCAACAGCAGTATTACTATTTCAGATGGTCGTGTTGATCACTAAGCTAATTCTTCAGAATCAGCCAATGGTCCCTTGGCGCCAGTTTTACTTGGGGTTCCAGATTTGAATGTGGCCATTGAGCCCAATGGGCCTGGCCCATTACCACAGGTGCCTGCTCTCCATGCTCTGCTCTAACAACCTGAGCCTGTGGTGGGAGTGCAGCAACCTGCTCTGTTGAGGCAACCTATTATTGACCAGAGCTCTGACCTTATATTTATGAAAGAAAGGACTGTACAAGAGGACAGATCTTGGATCCTATGCAATTAGAATATCAAACTTCGGTCAAGATGGCACTAAACAAGGAAAATTCACCTCAGAGTTCAGCACAGGCTGCACCTTCTACTATTCCTATTCCCATTCCTTCATAATTGGTTTCTGCTGATGCAAGTGCACCTATGATCAGCCAGGCACAGGCTTATGAACCTGAGAGAGTCATTCCCCCATTGGAAACTGAAGGTGAGATTTCTGAAGGTCTATCTGCTCCACCTGGTTTCCCTGTTCCTGAGTATATTAACCAGGCTGTTCAGGCTGCACCACAGGACATTGCCACTGCAATTCAGACAGAGGTGGATCTTCTTGGATCTACAGGTGCTAAGATTTGGAGAACCCACTTTGCTCCATCTCCTCACAGCAAGGAAACTATTCAGGTTCCATCTGACTTGGTTAATTTTTTGGCAGTTAATTTCTTATCTGCTGAAAAGTTTGATTGGGCAAAGACTTCTATTAACTCCAAAGTATGGACTATCATTGTGCAAGGATCCACTTGCCCTACCTCTCTGCCTTTTGTTATCCCTGAGATATGCCCAGATCCTGTCAATCTCACAGGCTCTTCACTTCTGTCTGAGCGGGCCACCTCTATAGAAGCTGACCCAACCGAAGTGACTTCTGCTTCCTCCACTTCAGGGCTGCAGAACAAGAAAAAGAGGAAGGAGAAAATCCCACTGGTTGAGGCTGAGGTAAAGAGAAGTTGTAGACTCCTAAAGCTAGCTAAGGGTTACAAACAATCAGTATGTTTGGATAAAGATTGCCTTGCTTGTTCCACTAAGCCACCCACTATCTCTGCTAAAGTGGTTAAAAGTCTGAATACCTCTTTCTGCAAGGTGACTGACAAAGACACCACTGAAGAAATCCTGTCCAAGAAGCCCAAGAAGTCCAAGGGTGCATGCTCACTGCAGGAGGGAAGTAAGAACTCCAAGGAGCCTGGGAAGAAATGGATATAACTCCATTCCCTCTTTTTATCAGCAGTAGTCTAGTGGGTGCTGAGTTGGCTGCTACAGTTAGTATCCAGTGGGTGGTGTTAACGAAATATTCTTGTAATAGACTTCTCATATCTGCTGCTATGTGTACCTGTATGAACTTTGGAACAATACTGTTCTTTGGGGGGCTATGGAAAAGGGGCCATGCTTTTATCTGTATAAGTTGCTACTATCTCCTATGTGTGACTGTTTGATAAGATCCCAGCAAATTTCTGTGAAAGTTCTGCACTTCTACCCATCATGAACAGAGAATGGAATATCCTAAATTGGAATACTAGAGGCATTAATGACCCCAAGAAATGGACTGCGATTAATAACAAAATTGAGGAGTCTCAATGTGCTATTGTATGTCTTCAGGAAACTAAAAGAGAGACTTTTGACAGTTCATATCTCAAGAATTTCTGTCCTAGGAGGATTGGTAAATTTGAATATCTTCCCTCTGTGGGAGCGGCAGGTGGTATGCTTGTTGCATGGAATGAGCATATCTTTGGGGGGCAGGTTATTCACAACAACAATTATGCTCTCTCTATCCAATTAACCTCTAACCACAATGGAGAACAATGGATTCTCACCAATGTATATGGGCCATGTGAATCACAAGAGAGACTACTTTTCATTGACTGGTTTAAAAACTTTCAAATTCCAGTAGATAGGAGTTGGATTATTTTGGGGGATTTTAACTATATCAGATATCCTCATAACAAGAATAGAGGGGAAGGTTGCATTGAGGATATGCTCACATTTAATGAGGCCATAAATCACCAAGCTCTGATTGAAGTTCCACTTAAGGGCAGGAACTATACTTGGAGTAACATGCAAGATGCTCCACTATTGGAAAAGTTGGATTGGTGTTTTACCTTAGAATCATGGACCTTACAATATCCTGCCACATTAGCTTACCCATTTGCCAAGACTACCTCTGATCATGTGCCCATCAACATTAAAATTGGCTCCTCTATCCCTAGATCCAACATCTTCAGATTTGAAATTTTTTGGATCAAACATCCCCAGTTTAAAGAGGTGGTCAAATCTATCTGGTCACAAGATGTGAATGGAGTGGATAGTGCTAAAATTATTGCAGCCAAATTCAAGAGATTAAGAAAAGGGCTTAAGATTTGGGCCAGACAACTCTCAGACCTGAAGAGTACTATTGCAGACACTAATTTCCTTATACTCTGCTATGACCATTTTGAAGAATTCAGACCACTTACCACAGAGGAAACAAATGGGAGAAAAATCCTTAAGGATCATATTGCTCAGCTACTGGATCATCAGAGAATTTATCGGAAGCAGAGAGCTAGCATTAGGCAAATTCAGATGGGGGAGGCAAATACTAAATATTTTCAAGCCAAGGCCACTATTAAACACAGAAATAATTGTATTGCTATGCTCATGGATGAATCTGATAATGAATTTCATGACCACTAGGCCAAGGCTTCCATCCTGTTCAGGGCTTTCAGAGATAGATTGGGAACAAAAGTACCTTCTGAAAATCCCCTCAATCTTCATGAGCTGCTGCATCCTTCAATTGATCTAGCAGAGCTAGAAATCCCATTCATCAACAAGGAGATTGATGAGGTGGTCAATCATATGCCATCAGACAAGTCACCTGGGCCAGATGGTTTTAATGCTGCTTTCCTTAAGTCATGTTGGGATATTGTGGCTGTGGATTTTTACAGACTCATTCATGATTTCTACCATGGCAATGTCAATATACAATGCATCAATTACTCCTTTATCACTCTCATCCCTAAAATTGGTGCGGCAGCTAGACCATCTGATTTTAGACCCATCTCTTTGCTCAACTGCACACTCAAGATCATTACCAAGTTGTTGGCAAATAGACTGTAGAAAGTTATCCTAAAATTGGTCCACACCAACCAGTATGGTTTCTTAAACAATAGATGCATACAGGATTGCCTAGCATGGTCTTATGAATATATCCACCAATGCTTCCACAGTAAAAAAGAACTGGTCCTTTTGAAGCTTGACTTTGAGAAGGCATTTGACATGCTTAATCATGAGACCATCATTCAGATCATGAGAGCTAAGGGTTTTGGTCCAAGGTGGATTCACTGGATACAAATGATCTATGGGTCTGGGTTTTCCTCTGTTCTTCTCAATGGAGTTCCAGGTAAACAGTTTCTCTGTAAGAAGCGTGTTAGACAAGGTGATCCACTATCACCCCTCATCTTTGTGATTGTTGCTGATCTTCTTCAATCCATGATGAATGAAGCCATGCACAACAATTTAATACAATCTCCATTGGTGCATCATTCATGCCCTGACTACCCTATAATTCAGTATGCTGATGACACTATTTTTGTGGCCAATGGTGATATTAGGCAGCTGGAACATATCAAAAATCTTCTGCTCCATTATGCTGCATACATTGGGCTCAAAGTGAACTACTCAAAGTCAACTCTTATTGCTATCAACACCCCCATGGACAAGATGGACACACTTCCGCAGTTATTGGGCTGTCAAATTGGAACTTTGCCATACAAATATCTGGGTCTTCCTTTGTGTCATTCTAAGCCCAAGATTATGGATTTTCTCCCTATGTTGCAAAGGATTGAATCCAGGCTATTGAGCTGCCCTACCTTGCTATCAACTAGTGCAAATTGACCCTCATCAAATCTGTCTTCACCAGTATGCCCACTTTTTTCATGTGTACACTTTGGATCCCTAAAACAGTGGTCAAGCAGATCAATTCTTATCTCATGAACTGCTTTTGGAGAAAATTTGGTACCCAGGATAGAGGAATGGTTATGGTTTCTTGGGATAAAGTTTGTCAGCCCAAATCTCATGGTGGCCTGGGAGTCCTTGATTTATATAAGCATAATCAGGCTCTGCTCATGAAATTCTTGCACAAATTCTTCAACAAAGATGACACACCTTGGGTCAGGATTATATGGGAAACTTATTATCAAGATGGTCTGCCAAGTAACAAATTGGTGGGTTCATTCTGGTGGAAAGGCATTCTGCAGACATTGCCTGAATACAAGGAGCATTCTAGATGTATTCTGGGAAAGGGGGAGACTATTCTGTTGTGGCATGACAATTGGTCGGACCTACCACTTCATCAAAAGATGCCTGAGCTCTATTCTTTTGCCATCAACAAAGATATCACACTAAACCAGATACATGAGCAACAGGCACTGGAGAACTGCTTCCACCGACCTCTCTCACAATAGGCGTTTAATCAATTCAACATCCTTCAAGATCAACTGCATGGTCTGACTCTCACTGATGACTCTGATAAGTGGACATACACTTGGGCCTCACCAAACTACTCTGCAATGAAGATGTACAAAAATCTGTTTGCCAAGAATGGGGCTCACTTCATCTTCAGGCAGCTATGGAAATCGAACTGCAGACTAAGACACAAGATTTTCCTCTGGATGCTACTCTATGACAGAGTTAGTACAAGGAACCTGCTACACAGAAAAAACATGTACTCCCTCCAGTCCTTTTTACTCTGCACATTGGATTTGCCGAAAGTCAAACTTAGCTAAGTTTGACCAAATTTATATTAGAAATTATTAGCATCTATAATATCTAATAAATATAATATGAAAATATATTCCGAGATGAATCTAATGATATTGGTGTTGTTATGTAAATGTCAATAATCTTTTATATAAACTTGGTCAAAGTTGGATGAGATTGACTTCAGACAAACCTAATATGCAGAGTAAAAAGGACTGGAGGGAGTATCTACCAGACTACAACTGCGCTCTTTGCTTGGACAGGACACAAGAAACTTATATTCACCTGTTCTGGGACTGCCACTTTGCATTTAACTGCTGGAACTGTATCCTCCCAAACAGACAGAGGGGGATTTCGACCTACGATGAGATTGGAATGATGATTACGCTTCTTCCCCAGGATTTGGCTATGGAGATCATTATCATGGGCTGATGGGCCATCTGGATGGTTAGGAATGATAAGATTTTCAGATCTTCTCCTCCTAGTTTGAACTCCTGGAAATTCTATGTTCAGGAAGGCATGCAACACATCAAACTCAGATCGAAGGAGGCCAAGGCCGCAAAGATAGACCAGTGGATTGCACAGACTCTGTAATTCTTTTTATTATGATACCTAGAACTGGCATTGGGTGATTTGTTGATTCTTGTACTTTGTACTTTATTTATATTTTGTATGAAAATACCGTAGAACAATTGTTCTACGGTCACAGGGTAAAAAAAATTGCTTTGAAATATCTTAGATATAGTATATGAACATGTTTAAAATAATAAAATAGTATATGTAGTACCAAATGGTAGTATATGAGACATGTGGGGTAACTACCACCGGGTGGTAG
>NC_041381.1:321814386-321867153 GCF_002162155.2 Triticum dicoccoides
CATACATCTGGTCTATTCTGTTACGCGTAACAGAATATTATTCTGTTACCCTTTCTGAACTGACGAATTCAGGTGGTTGTACTGATGTTTTCGAAGCGGTTGAACTGATGCTTTCAGTTGTGTTTAACAGATCGTCTTCTTTAGTTCATAAACTTTTTGTAATTTTTTTGTCGGAACGGGGCGTGTAATATATCGTTGGAAAGCTCTTGACAACCATATTTCAAGTATATTGAACGTTTTTGCAAAATCATTATGGTTTAAGAGCAGTTTTGAAAAAACTGTTTTTTTCAAAACCGAAAACGTGAATCGTATTTTGGACTCAATTTTCAAATGGTTTGTCGGAATTGAGCAAATAAGATGGCGTTGGAAAGCTGGTGAAAATTCGCATCTTCCATATATGTATTGTTTTTTCTAATTCTATATGATTTAAAAGTAATTTGAAAAACGGTGCAATTTTGGGCGGAATGTATTTTCGCGATTTTTTGCAAACGGTTTGTCGGATTGTGGCGTGCACGTGTGGTGTGCTGCAGAAGGTCAAGTGTGTGTTCCAGTGTGGTGTGCACGTGTGGTGTGCTGGGTGTTGTGTGTCCCGTGGGATGCATGTTCACCACTCTCTGTGTTGCTGCTCTAACCTCACGTGCACACAACACCTGCTACTCGCTGGTGATGTTTTCTTTTCCAGAAATTGCTCTCTTCTCTCTCTAATTAACTTGTTGATGCAACATAAAGGAAGACATTTTTGTTTCACTACGGTTGTATGCCCAGTCTACTATAGCTATATGTGGGTCACCGTGAAGTTCTACCAGTACTATATGACATGTTCAACTACTGCTATACATCATTGTACTACACATCAAATCTCTCTCAACTATTATAATAAAACAAGTACATACAAGGTGAAAAATGTACCTAAAAAGGTTTAAATAGCCTAGAAGTTCAAATTTAAAAAACCAAGTGGCTCGATGTTTATTAAAAACACCATAATTTTTATTGGTCACAAAAACATAAAACCAAGAAGTCCGAATAAAAAAGGAGGATCAGTTCGATGATTATACAAAATTTAGATTTCCTCATTATTGAAGAATGGAAACAAGAAGTTCAAAATAAAATAATGCAGTAGTTAGATGTATAAAAGTTGAAAAATCTACATCCGCTGACAGGAAGATCATAGGAAGTTCAAGCAGCAATAATAGAGCAGCTCAAAAGTGAAAAAAGCACTTAGAAGCAAATATTTCATCATTTCTAAAATAAAAAATAAGAATTTCAAATTTCAAAATTAGAGAAGTTCAAAAATAATAATAAAGGACTTTCATCGTTTCTAAAATTAAAAAAACTCTAGAAGTTGAAATTTAAATAACGGACAATTCAATATTTGTTACAAAACTTGGATATTGTCGTTACTAAAATTAATAAAACAGGAAGTCCAAATTACAAAATTTCAAATTAACTAACAAGTCCAATTACAAAACTAGGATATTTTTTTCTAAGAATAAGACTAAGAAGTTCAAATTAAAATAACAGAGAAGTCTGAAGGTAATAAAAAACTCAGATTTTTCTCGTTACTTAAGAATAAAAAGAACTTAAAATTAAAAAAAGTAATAAACCATAGAGAATTTGGAAAAAAAGTTTTTACATGGGGAAGAAGCGGATTTGCAGCACGACAGTTGTGTAATTCAGAAAGTTCAGGATTTTTTCCGTTACTAAAAGAAATATAACCAGGAAGTCCAAATTAAAAAGAAGGAGAAGTTCGATGATTATAGAAAACTCAGATTTTCCTCGTTATTAAAGAATAGAAACAAGAAGTTTAAAAATTAAATAACAAGACGTTCAACTTTTAAAAATAGAGCGCTTAAAAATTTCATAATAAAGATTAAGAAATAAACCAGGAATTCTATATTAAAAAGTTGGAGAAATTTTATTATTATAGAAAACTCAGATTTTCCTCATTATTAAAGAATGGAAACAAGAAGTTCAAAAATAAATAACAAAAATTTCAACCTTTAAAAATGGAGGGCTTGAAAATTTCATAGAAAAGGTTAAGAAAATAAAACCAGGAAGTTCATATTAAAAAGATGGAGAAGTTCGATGATTATAGAAAACTCGGATTTTCCTCGTTATTAAACAATGGAAACAAGAAGTTCAAAAATAAAATAACAAGAAGTTCAAATATTGAAAATTGAGCGCTTCAAAACTCATAAAAAAAGATTAAGAAAATCAGATTAAAAATTCATAAAAAAACTCAAATATTTTCACGTAACCGAGAGAAGATCAGGTTGATAACTGTTAGAAGTTCATGTACTACACGGTGTGCATTTTGTATTAAAAAAAGAATAAAAAGCAAAGTCTAAAAGTTTTGTTGTTACAAGTTCAAGTCCTTCGTCGGAGAAAGTTAAAAAAAATTGTGAGAGAGATTTGTACAAAAGGAATATCATTTGTGTAACACTAACGAATGGATGAGAAAATTACAAACGAAAATACGTCACAGAAGTTCAACTAAAAACATGAGGAAGTTCAACTACTACACTAATGAATTTCAGATGAAAAACTTTTAAAAATCATCGTGGGTATGAAAAAATGATCAACACGGGAAAGTTGCGTGTTCACAGCAGCTTTCCACCGTTATATAATTTGCTCAATTCCCGTGAGTGTTCCGCTGAGTGAATAAAGAGCTACGAGCATAAAAAAAGCACGTGAAAAACAGAGTGAAGTTCAAACAGAACTGCCACAGAAGTTCAAGTACTTCACGTGATGTATTTTCGAAGAATATGTTTCGTGATAAAGGCAGAACGAATGATCTCGCCGTTTTTGAAATTACTTGAAAACGGCTAGGAATCCGAGAAACCCATCAACATGGAAAAATTTCGCATTTTCCGTAGCTTTTCAAGGGTATATTATTCGCCCCAATCCGACAAAGTTTGTAGAAATTACGGTAAAAATACCTTTTTAGCCATTTTAAAAACTGACATAAAACCGTAAGTAATTGGGAGAAACAATACATATCAAAAAGTTCCGCGTGTACTCAAGCTTTCCAACGCCATATCATTTGCTGCATTCGGACGTACGGCTAAAAAATTAGATCAAAAATACAAACTCGGTGGAACTTGTACTGTTTTCTAAATTACTCTTAAACCGTTCAAAATTAGGAAAAATCTTCAACATGAAAAAGTAGCGCATTTTCATAAGCTTTCCAACGCCATATTACTTACCTCAATTGGATTAAACGCTTAGAAATGGCATCGAAAATACAAACTCGGCTGTTCGGTTTACGAAATTTTACGTTTTTCCAAATTACTCTTTAACCATAGGGAATTAGAGAAAACTTTCAACATGTGGACGGAGCGGTTTTGCAGCAGATTTCCAACGCCATATTATTTGTCTCATTCCGATAAACAGTTTATAAATGCGATCAAACATACGATGCACGTTTTTTGTGTGAAGAAAAAACGGTTTTCAAACTACTCTTAAACCGCTTACATTTTGACAAAAATTTAAGTTGGGTCATGATACTGGTGTTGGAAATATGCCCTAGAGGCAATAATAGAAGGGTTATTATTATATTTCCTTGTTCGTGATAATTGTCTATTATTCATGTTATAATTGTGTTATCCAGAAATCGTAATACATGTGTGAATATATAGACCACAACACATCCCTAGTGAGCCTCTAGTTGACTAGCTCGTTGATCAACAGATAATCATGGTTTCCTGACTATGGACATTGGATGTCATTGATAACGGGATCACATCATTAGGAGAATGATGTGATGGACAAGACCCAATCCTAAGCATAGCGCAAGATCGTGTAGTTCGTTTCGCTAGAGCTTTTCCAAATGTCAAGTATCATTTCCTTAGACCATGAGATTGTGCAACTCCCGGATACCGTAGGAGTGTTTTGGGTGTACCAAACGTCACAACGTAATTGCGTGACTATAAAGGTGCACTACGGGTATCTCCGAAAGTGTCTGTTGGGTTGGCATGAATTGAGACTGGGATTTGTCACTCCGTATGACGGAGAGGTATCTCTGGGCCCACTCGGTAATGCATCATCATAATGAGCTCAATGTGACCAAGTGTATGGTCAGGGGATCATGCATTGCGGTACGAGTAAAGTGACTTGCCGGTAACGAGATTAAACGAGGTATTGGGATACCGACGATCGAATCTCGGGCAAGTAACGTACCGATTGACAAAGGGAATTGTATACGGGATTGATTGAATCCTCGACATCGTGGTTCATTCGATGAGATCATCGAGGAGCATGTGGGAGCCAACATGGGTATCCAGATCCCATTGTTGGTTATTGACCAGAGAGGCGTCTCGGTCATGTCTGCATGTCTCCCGAACCCGTAGGGTCTACACACTTAAGGTTCGGTGACGCTAGGGTTGTTGAGATATTAGTATGCAGTAACCCGAAAGTTGTTCGGAGTCCCGGATGAGATCCCGGACGTCAGGAGGAGTTCCGGAATGGTCCAGAGGTGAAGATTTATATATAGGAAGTTTAGTTTCGGCCATCGAGAAAGTTTCGGGGGGTCACCGGTATTGTACCGGGACCACCGGAAGGGTCCCGTGGGTCCACCGGGTGGGGCCACCTATCCCGGAGGGCCCCAGGTGCTGAAGTGGGAGGGGAACCAGCCCCTGGTGGGCTGATGCGCCCCCCCCCTTGGCCCCCCCTGCGCCTAGGGTTGGAAACCCTAGGGGTGGGGGGCGCCTCACTTGCCTTGGGGGGCAAGCCACCCCCTTGGCCGCCGCCCCCCCTTGGAGATTGGATCTCCTAGGGACGGTGCCCCCTAGGGGCCCTATATAAAGAGGGGGGAGGGAGGGCAGCCGCACCCTAGCCCCTGGCGCCTCCCTCTCCCTCCCGTGACACCTCTCCCTCTCGCTGTGCTTGGCGAAGCCCTGCCGAGATCGCTGCTGCATCCACCACTACGCCATCGTGCTGCTGGATCTCCATCAACCTCTCCTTCCCTCTTGCTGGATCAAGAAGGAGGAGACGTCTTCCCAACCGTACGTGTGTTGAACGCGAAGGTGCCGTCCGTTCGGCGCTAGGATCTCCGGTGATTTGGATCACGACGAGTACGACTCCCTCAACCCCGTTCTCTTGAACGCTTCCGCGCGCGATCTACAAGGGTGTGTAGATGCACTCCTCTCTCTTGTTGCTAGATGACTCCATAGATTGATCTTGGTGAAGCATAGAATTTTTTTATTTTCTGCAACGTTCCCCAACAGTGGTATCAGAGCTAGGTCTATGCGTAGTTACTATGCACGAGTAGAACAGGGCGTAGATGTTGTCAATTTTCTTGCCACTACTAGTCTTATCTTGCTTTGGCGGCATCGTGGGATGAAGCGGCCCAGACCGACCTTACACGTACGCTTACGTGAGACAGGTTCCACCGACTGACATGCACTAGTTGCATAAGGTGGCTAGCGGGTGTCTGTCTCACCCACTTTAGTTGGAGCAGATTCGATTAAAAGGGTCCTTATGAAGGGTAAATAGAAATTGGCATATCACGTTGTGGTTTTACGTAGGTAAGAAACGTTCTTGCTAGAAACCTATAGAAGCCACGTAAAAACTTGCAACAACAATTAGAGGACGTCTAACTTGTTTTTGCAGCATATGCCTTGTGATGTGATATGGCCAAAAGGATGTGATGAATGATATATGTGATGTATGAGATTGATCATGTTCTTGTAATAGGAATCACGACTTGCATGTCGATGAGTATGACAACCGGCAGGAGCCATAGGAGTTGTCTTTATTTTTTGTATGGCCTGCGTATCATTGAATAACGCCATGTAAATTACTTTACTTTATTGCTAAACGCGTTAGCCATAGAAGTAGAAGTAATCGTTGGCGTGCCAACTTCATGAAGACATGATGATGGAGATCATGATGATGGAGATCATGGTGTCATGCCCGTGACGAAGACGATCATGGCGCCCCGAAGATGGAGATCAAAGGAGCAATATGATATTGGCCATATCATGTCACTATTTGATTGCATGTGATGTTTATCATGTTTGACATCTTATTTGCTTAGAACGACAGTAGCTTAAATAAGATGATCCCTCGCAATAATTTCAAGAAAGTGTTCCCCCTAACTGTGCACCATTGCGAAGGTTCGTTGTTTCGAAGCATGATAACCCACAAGTATAGGGGATCGCAACAGTTTTCGATAAGTAAGAGTGTCGAACCCAACGAGGAGCTAAAGGTAGAATAAATATTCCCTCAAGTTCTATCGACCACCGATACAACTCTACGCACGGTTGACGTTCGCTTTCCCTAGAACAAGTATGAAACTAGAAGTACTTTGTAGGTGTGATAGGATAGGTTTGCAAGAAAGTAAAGAACACGTAAATATAAACTAGGGGCTGTTAAGATAAAGAGACAATAAAGTAAATATAGTGAGTGTGGAAAAGTGGTGGTAAGAGTTGTGGAATTGTCCCTAAGCAATTGACTACGTTACTAGACCGGTAATCACTATTGCAATTCTATTTGAGGGAGAGGCATAAGCTAACATACTTTCTCTACTTGGATCATATGCACTTACGATTGGAACTCTAGCAAGCATCTGCAACTACTAAAGATTCATTAAGGTAAAACCCAACCATAGCATTAAAGTATCAAGTCCCCTTTATCCCATACGCAAACAACCTACTCACTCGGGTCTGTGCTTCTGTCACTCACGCCACCCACCATAAGCAAATCATAAACATATTGCAAACCCTACAGCGGGAATCCCTCACGCTTGCGCGACACGGAGGGCACAATAGGACAGCACCAATAAAATATGCAACTCAAACCAATCATAGCAATTCATCAATCACCGATAGGACAATAGAAATCTACTCAGACATCATAGGATGGCAACACATCATTGGATAATAATATGAAGCATAAAGCACCATGTTCAAGTAGAGGGTACAACGGGATGCGGGAGAGTGGACCGTTGTAGATAGAAGGGGGAAGGTGATGGAGGTGTTGGTGAAGATGGCGGAGGTGTTGGTGAAGATCGCGGTGATGATGATGGCCCTCGGCGGTGTTCCGGCGCCACCGGAAGCAAGGGGGAGAGAGCCCCCCTTCTTCTTCTTCTTCTTCCTTGACCTCCTCCCTAGATGGGAGGAGGGTTTCCCCTCTGGTCCTTGGCTCCCATGGCTTGGGAGGGGCGAGAGCCCCTCCGAGATTGGATCTATCTCTCTGTTTCTGCATTCTCTGCGTTCGCCCAGATCTTTGTCATAAAATTATCTTTCTTGCGCCAGAAGAAGAGCATCAACCGCCTTACGGGTGGACCACGAGGGTCAGGGGCGCGCCTGGGGGGGTAGGGCGCGCCCCCCTACCTCGTGCCCACCTCGGATACCATTTCGCGTTGATTTTACTTCCAGAAAATCATAAATATTCCAAAAAAAATCTCCGTCTGTTTTTATCCCGTTTGGACTCCGTTTGATATTGGGTTTCTGCGAAACAAAAAACATGCAACAGACAGGAACTGGCACTGGGCACTGGATCAATATGTTAGTCCCAAAAATAATATAAAAAGTTGCCAAAAAGTATATGAAAGTGAATAATATTGGCATGGAACAATCAAAAATTATAGATACGACGGAGACGTATCAGCATCCCCAAGCTTAATTCCTGCTCGTCCTTGAGTAGGTAAATGATAAAAAAGAATAATTTTTGATGTGGAATGCTACCTAGCATAATCTTGATCATATGTCTTATCATGGCATGAATATTAAGACACGAGTGATTCAAAGCAATAGTCTATCATTTGACATAAAAACAATAATACTTTGAGCATACCAATAAAGCAATCATGTCTTTTCAAAACAACAAGGCAAAAGCAAACTTATCCCTACAAAATCATATAGTTTGGCCATGCTTCATTTTCGTCACACAAAAATGCTCCCATCATGCACAACCCCGATGACGAGCCGAGCAATTGGTTCATACTTTTTAACGTGCTTCAGCTTTTTCAACCCTCACGCAATACATGAGCGCAAGCCATGGATATAGCACTATAGGTGGAATAAAATATAATGATGGAGGTTATGTGGAGAAGACAAAAAAGGAGAAAGTCTCACATCAACTAGGCGTATCAACGGGCTATGGAGATGCCCATTAATAGATATCAATGTGAGGAGTAGGGATTGCCATGCAACGGATGCACTAGAGCTATAAGTGTATGAAAGCTCAAATTGAAACTAAGTGGGTGTGCATCCAACTTGCTTGCTCATGAAGACCTCGGGCATTTGAGGAAGCCCATCATCGGAATATACAAGCCAAGTTCTATAATGAAAATTCCCACTAGTATATGAAAGTGACAACATAGGAGACAATCTATATGAAGAACATGGTGCTACTTTGAAGCACAAGATATGAGACTCACTACATGAAGAACATGGTGCTACTTTGAAGCACAAGTGTGGAAAAGAGATAGTAACATTGCCCCTTTTCTTTTCTCTTTTTTTGGTGGGCTTCTTTGGCCCCCCTTTTTTTATTTAGGCTTCTTTGGCCTTCCCTTTTTTTTGGGCAATGTTCTATAATGATGATCATCACACTTTTATTTACTTACAACTCGATATTACAACTCGATACTGGAACAAAGATATGACTCTATATGAATGCTTCCGGCGGTGTACCGGGATGTGCAATGATCTAGCGTAGCAATGACATCAAAAAACGGACAAGCCATGAAAACATCATGCTAGCTATCTTACGATCATGCAAAGCTATATGACAATGAATGCTCAAGTCATGTATATGATGATGATGGAAGTTGCATGGCAATATATCTCGGAATTGGCGACTCCCCCACCTCCACCCACCTCAGGCGACTCCCATGGCAATTCTAGGGTTTAACCCTACGATCTCCTCCCGACGACCCCAATGGACGGCCTCCTCCACTGGGATTTCTCCCCCGACCTCAAGGTTGAGGCACAGGTGCGTGCAAGGTTTGGATCTACGGTCCACTTCATCCCCAACCCCGGCTCCAAGGAATTCTTCCTTGAAGTTTCCTTCTCTTCGGCTTCTTTTCCCCTCTCGGTGGATTCGGTGGGTTTGGCCCTTCAGTCATGTATTGGAGGTCTTTCTGCTGGTTTTAATGTCTTGCGTTTGGGTGATCGGCATTTTCGGTTTTCAGTGGCCTCAAATCGTGTGGGACATTTCATTTTTGGGTTGAGAGACCGTATTTGGCCGGACTTCATCTGCCATTTTCATCTTCATCGTTCTGGGAATTCTCGGCCACTGCTCCCCTCATGGCACGCTGATTCTGAGCTAACTGGTTTGGCTTCATCACCTGGTCCGGCGATTAAATCTAAATGGCTCTCTAATCAGAGTAAACTACCATTGGATCCCGCGTCATTACCAGTACTGCAGAAATTGGGTTTCATTCCACCGCCGACGGACTTGCATTCCGGCGAGCCTACAGATCGGATCTCCTTTGGTAGTTTTTCATCTCTGGTTTCTCCGGATTCTTTTCGGATTGGTTCCATATCTCTACCTATTTCTCACGATATTCCTGGAAGGTTGCCATCTTTTCATGGGGAAGGATATATTATGGGCTTATGGGATTCAATTCCGGATGAGAAACTTCTTTCTATTCTGGATGGCTGGCAGGCCGGATATGATAATGATAGTGTTAAGCTTATGGTGCAAATTTCTTCAGTCCCCACCAAGGAATACATTTACAAAAGACTTTTGCATTGGTCTCTCTGTGATCGTCTCGGCCATGTGGATGATTCCTGCACTGGAGTTTTTTGTCAATGTTGTGGGGATGTTTTTGGTGCCTGCGCTTGCTCGATTACACGTACTGATGTTCACAAGCATGTGCCATGCAAAGTGGGCCCGGACCCTTTGGGCTTTCCATGTAATGCTTGTTCTGCGGTTGACCACATGACCAGGCTTTGTCCTGGGCTTCGCCGCTGTTCTCTCTGCCATCATCTGGACCACAAGTCACGTAAGCTTAAGGCTTGTGCTTCTCTCCCCCGCTTGGCTTGGAAAAGAAAAAATCTAACACAATCAGAGAGGATCTTGCCTCGGGCTGCCGTGGATGAATCTGAGGTTGGTAACTCTGTGGATGTTGGTATGGCCCGTGTTGTTAGGGATCCGCATGGTGGTTGCATTTGGAAACGGAAACAGATAATCCCGCACCACGCGGACGTGGCTAACCCCCATTGCTTGACGATACGCCTACCCGGTCAGGGTGTAGTCAATTCTGCGTGCCAAAAACCCCAATCGGGTGATACGACGCTCTCCTCGAGTTCTACACCCACGCCTCCACCATCTCGATTCTTCTCACCTTCGGCCTTGAGCAAGAAACCTCCATCCCCTACTCCGGCGATATCTCTCAAGCCGCCGCAGCCCCCGGCTTTGTCAACCATGGCGAACTTCCCCGTGAGCCCGTTTGCCTTCGCTCCAGATGGATCCACCTTTGATCGCGGGCCTGCTCACCGGGTCCAGCGTCACGTTATGGTGGTGGATGATCCGCCTCTGAACCACGATAGGTACGCCATTGTCTCCGTCAACCCTCCGGTCCCTGATCATCAGAAGGAGTTCTGGCTAGCTGAGGTCTGCCGCATTATTGTTGGAGATTTAGAGTATGAACTGCTAGATGACTTTGTTTACCCGCTAGGGATCGGGTGTGTTGTGTTTGTGGATATGGAGAGTAGAGATGCTGCTATTAGAGAAGGACCGCATGCTTTGACCGAGGATTCCACTTTATCCCTAGTTCCGCATGATGTGAGTATCAATATGCGTACGCCTGCCTTTGAATATGAAGTTTGGGTCATGTTTCTTGCTTTCCAATGGACTATCAAACTGAGCATTATGTCCATAAGGCAGTCTCACACTTTGGGAAGATGCTTGCCTGGCCCCGTCCGGGACAGAACAAGGCCAGAGTCCTTGTTAAATGTCATATCAAAGATGTTGCTGAGGTGCCGCATAGTCTGGTGATTACTAGGGTTGGTTTACTGCCGGGTCTTGCTCGTTCGTGGTCAGTGCATGTTTATGTTCTGAATGGCAGAAACACTATACCAAACTTGGTTGGTAATGAGGATGTTCCCCCACTTTTGAATGCATCTCCACATCCATACAAGCTTCCTTACTACACCCTCATGCAACAAGCAAGAATCGATGAGATGGCTGCTCAGGATGCTTTGAATGCGGCTGCCTGGAATGCCCCTGAACCTGCTCAGGATGTTCAGAATAACGGGTGGGGTGTGTGGCCTGTGGTACCTCCACCTTACACTGGATTCAGTTTCAGGACTTTCTTTCAGTATGATGATCCGTCCCTCATGGATGGTGTGGACCCGGAGCATAATGTGCAGGATAATCTATCTGACATTTGGTCATCCGATTCGGAGTTTCAGGGAGTGGAAGCTTTGGCTGATGGATTTGTGAATGGCAACCCTGCAGCCAGGTTGGAGTTCGTCAGGGCTGGAGGAAGCTGTGTTTTTCTTCAGGTTGCAGTTGATCATGAGTTCTTGCTTTGGATTGGGGGTATGCTCAAACGCATATATACACCAGCTATCACCCTTCAACACAATTCTCCTGTGATGTTGCCCCTCAACCCTTTTCAGATTATTCAGAATCATCTTAATGCCACTGCGGCAGCTTGGATTGAGTGTATGGTGCCTGAACCTGACATCTTCTCAAGGATCTTTGCTTCTGCAATTTAGTGGGGGACAGTTACTGTTCCATCGGATATGCTGTCGCCTAAACCCAGGGCTCGGTTCATTGCTGCGAATTGGGATCTGCCTGAACACTCTCCTGGCCTCAAGGCGATTACGCAGCTCGTCTCGGCGGAAGGGGAATCTCAGATAGTGCCTTCATCAGACCAGCCTACTGCGCTTCAGGTGCTTGCATCCTCCTCTGTGTTCAATGCTAATCAACACCGTAATGTGTTAGTGCCTTTGGACACAACTATTGTCAGACGGAGCAATAGATCCAACAAGTATGATGGATTCAAAATCAACCATGCTCCAGACGCAAGGCGTTCCAAATCAAGGGTGAAACCACGTGAGATTCCTTTTGTCAATGCTGTTTCTTTGGCTACTGCTCCTGTGCAGGTGCCCAATGCTGCTTGCCCCCCACCAACACCGATCGAGGATCTTCAACAGATGGGGAGTAACTGTGGAATTGCTCCGGAAGCCCTCTCCCGTGATAAGCTGCTGGATGATCAGAGCTCGTCGGGGGCGGATGAACACTGAAGTCTTCCCTGCAGATGAATAAATCGTGGAATGTGCTCTCGTGGAACATCAGAGGCATAAACTTTGATGCAAAACTTTTGGCTATTAGGAATGCGATTGATACTAGCGGTTGTTCTGTGCTATGTATCCAGGAAACTAAACGTGAATCCTTCGATCTTGCTTTTATTAAGACTTTCTGCCCTAAGCGCTTCGATAAATTTGTTTTTGCCCCATCAGTGGGTGCCTCTAGTGGCATCATTGTCATTTGGAATAGTGCTGTGTTTACGGGCACATCTTTGTTTGTGGATTCTTTTGCCATTGGGATTTCTTTTGTGGCCACGCAGTCGAATGATTCGTGGAATCTAATCAATGTCTATGGCCCCTGCTCTGGTTAGTGTAGGCTGGATTTTACGAACTGGCTTTTTGATTTGAATATCCCTGATGATGAAAACTGGTTAATTCTTGGCGACTTTAACTTTATTCGATCCACGAATAACAGAAACAAACTGGGGGGTGACGCTGCGGACATGCTGCTATTTAACGAGATCATCCGTGCACAGTCACTCATGGAACTACCAGTGAAAGGACGAGCATACACCTGGAGTAACATGCAGGATTATCCTCTGCTCGAACAGTTAGATTGGTTCTTCTCGTCGTCTTGTTGGACCACCGCATATCCAAACACAATGGTCCTGCCCCTGGGGAAGCCAGTGTCTGATCACATTCCGTGCGTGGTCACGATTGAATCAAGCATCCCCCGATCCAAGCTTTTTCGGTTTGAGAATTTCTGGACAAATCATGATGGGTTTATGGAGGTTGTTGCTGGATCATGGTCTAAATCATGTCACGCACCCAATGCCGCGGCGCGAATTTGCAAAAAACTTAAAAATTTGAGATATGATCTCAAGCGTTGGAGTAAGGGTGTCTCGAAGCTTAAAGTTCTGATTCAAAACAGTAATGAGACTCTGGCCATCATGGACACACTTGAGGACAGGCGACCCTTATATGTCCAGGAGTCAAACTTCAGGAAGATATTGAAAACCCATTTACAGGCATTGCTCAAATACCAGAACGAGTACTGGCGAAAGAGATGTACTATCAGGTATTTTCGCTTTGCTGATGAAAACACAAAGCTCTTTCAGTCTTTGGCCACAGAGAGGTACAGGCACAATGCTATTGCCATGCTTAGAGTTGGCGAGGTCGAAATACATGACCATGTTGGCAAGGAGGGGGTACTGTTCAATACATACAAGGACCGTTTGGGTTCTTCTAAACCTACCAACATGAAGTTTGATCTCTCTAGGATTATCCGCAGGATTGCTGGGTTGGATCAACTGAGTGCGCCTTTCTATAATGATGAAATAGATGTTGTTGTTAAGGAAATGCCGAATGACAGAGCACCTGGCCCGGATGGTTTTAATGGTTGTTTTCTTAAGAAGTGCTGGCAAATCATCAAGTCAGATTTCTATGATCTCTGTCACGCTTTCCATGCAGGTGGTCTTGATATCACTAGCATAAGTGAGGGTTATATCACCCTGATTCCAAAAATATCCTCTCCGGAAACGGCTAATGATTTCAGACCAATTACCTTACTGAACTGTTGTCTGAAAGTCATTACAAAGATCTTGGCGAACCGGCTGCAGAAAGTCATTCTAAAAATCATACACAGGAACCAATATGGATTTATCAAAGGTAGGACCATCCAGGATTGTCTCGCGTGGTCGTACGAGTATATTCACCAATGCCACTCGTTTGGGAGAGAGATCATATTGCTTAAACTGGACTTTGCCAAGGCCTTTGATACGATTGAGCATGCCCCCATGTTGGAAATCATGAAACACATGGGTTTTGATGATAGGTGGTTGGGCTGGATGGAAACGATCTTTGGCTCGGGAGTTTCGTCAGTCCTCTTAAATGGTGTTCCTGGTCGGAAATTCAAATGCAGGTGTGGAGTGCGGCAGGGTGACCCACTTTCACCACTGATCTTTGTCCTTGCGGCTGATCTGCTACAAGCTGCGATCAACGACGCTTATGCTCAGGGGTTGCTGGAGCTTCCCATTCCCCGTGAAAATGCAGGTGACTTCCTGGTGGTGCAATACGCTGACGACACAATCTTGGTTATGCAAGCTTGTCCTACACAGGCAGCCCGCATGAAACTTATCTTGGAGGACTATGCGGCTTCGGTGGGACTCAAAATCAACTTCCATAAATCGACCCTCATACCCATCAACGTCGACCACCAGCGTGCTGGTGGGTTGGCGGAGGTGTTTGGCTGCTCGGTTGGTTCCCTGCCGTTCACTTACCTTGGCCTCCCCATGGGGACGACTAGGCCGAGTGTTCTCGATCTCATGCCATTGGTACACTCGGTTGAGAGGAAAACTTCCACTGCCCTATCGCTGATGTCGTCGGGGGCCAAACTGACGTTGGTCAATTCGGTGATCACCTCCATGCTGATATATGCAATGTGCACGATCAAGCTGCACCCTAAAGTAGTTGAGCACCTGGACAAACTCCGCCGCTACTGTCTCTGGGCAAAAAATTCTGATGATGGGATCAAATCCAACTCCCTTGCTGCCTGGGAGCTTGTCTGTCGACCGAAACGGTGTGGTGGCCTTGGTGTTATTGATATTAGAATACAAAACGCCATGCTTCTCCTAAAGTACTTGTTCAAATTCTACAATCATGAGGATGTGCCCTGGGTTCAGCTAGTCTGGGAGGCATACTACCCGAACAAGGTGCCACACGCCACTGAGCCGGTGGGTTCCTTCTGGTGGAAAGATGTAATGCAGCTCAATGGAACCTTCCGTGGGATCGCCAGGGTCATCCCCGAAGATGGTTGCAGCTCTCTGTTTTGGAAAGATGTCTGGTTTAGCGACCCTGGCTCCGCACTGATGGACACGCATCCGCGGGCCTTCTCTTATGCTCTGAATGAGGATGATTCTGTTGCCAAGGTTCTCAGGACCACTGATCCCGCCGCGATCTTCAGTCTGCCTCTTTCGGTCCAGGCCAGGGAGGAGATCAGAGAGATAAAGCAAGGGTCCTTGCATGTCAGTCTGGACAACGGCTCGGCCGATGCTTGGGTCTGTGACCTAGGATGATATTCGTCAAAGAAATACTACAACCACTGTTTCAGGCAGGTAAAAGCTGATGAGGCCTTTGGATGGCTATGGAAATCCAAAAGCCCGATCAAGTTCAAGATGTTTGGGTGGCTGCTTATGGTCGATCGTTTGAACACCAGGAATATGCTGAAGCGGCAGCACTATGCTGTGGCTGGGGGCAACTACACTTGCATGCTCTGCCAAAACCCGCCAGAGGAAACCATGGAACATCTCTTCTTCACGTGCCCTTTTGCCCAACAATGCTGGAGTAAGATTGTTCTGACGTGGCCAGGAGGAACCAATAGGCTTGCCATCTTGCATGGTGGGAGAGAGAGCTGGCGTCGGCCGCTTTTCATGGATATCTTCTTGCTTGCTGCTTGGAGCCTGTGGATGGAAAGAAACAACCAACATTTCAGGGGGATCCCACACTCGTTCGGGGCGTGGTTAGCTAGGTTCAAACATCTGCTGGGTTTGGTGACCCATAACTGTCCTGAGAAAGTTCATCCTTTTCTCTCTGATTTTATTGTAAGTTTGGGCAGCTACCTTTTATTTCTGCAACCCTCATGGCCGGGGGGGGGCCTAAAACCCTATGTAACACAAATGTAACTGTTGTGTTGTGAGTAATACAAAGTCAGTGGGAGCCTCTCCCACTGTCACTGACCCTTCAAAATATATATATATATATATATATATATATATATATATATATATATATATATATATATATCGGAATGGCTATGGAATGCCATGATAGGTAGGTATGGTGGCTGTTTTGAGGAAGATATAATGAGGCTTATGTGTGATAGAGCGTATTGTATCACAGGGTTTGGATGCACCGGCGAAGTTTGCACCAACTCTCGAGGTGAGAAAGGGCAATGCACGGTACCGAAGAGGCTAGCAATGATGGAAGGGTGAGAGTGCGTATAATCCATGGACTCACATTAGTCATAAAGAACTCATATACTTATTGCAAAAGTTTATTAGCCCTCGAAGCAAAGTACTACTACGCATGCCCATAGGGGGATAGATTGGTAGGAAAAGACCATCGCTCGTCCCCGACTGCCACTCATAAGGAAGACAATCAAAGAAACACCCCATGCTTCAAATTTGTCACACAACGGTTACCATACGTGCATGCTACTGGACTTGCAAACCTCAACACAAGTGTCTCTACAATCCACAACCACCCACTAGCATAACTCTAATATCACCATCTTTATATCACAAAACTATTGCAAGGAATCAAACATATCATATTCAGCGATCTACAAGTTTATGTAGGATTTTATGACTAACCATGTGAATGACCAATTCCTGTCATCTCTCTAAATAGATATAAGTGAAGTAAGAGAGTTTAATTCTTTCTACAAAAGATATGCCCACGCTCTAACAAGTATAAGTGAAGCAAAAGAGCATTCTACAAATAGCGGTTGTCTATATGAAGAGAAACAGGCAATCCAGACTTCAAATGATATAAGTGAAGCACATGAAGCATTCTATAAAGCCACACTCAAAAGATTTAAGTGAAGTGCAATGAGCATTCTATAAATCAACCAAGGACTATCTCATACCAGCATGGTGCATAAAAGAAAAAAGAAAAACCTAATTGCAAAAGACGCTCCAAGACTTGCACATAATGCATAAACGAAACGAATACGAAAACATACCGATACTTGTTGAAGAAAGAGGGGATGCCTCCCCAGCATCCCCAAGCTTAGACGCTTGAGTCTTCTTGAATATTTACTTGGGGTGCCTCGGGCATCCCCAAGCTTGAGCTCTTGCCTCTCTTCCTTCTTCTCACATCAAAACATCTTCGATTAGACACTACATCCACACAAAACTTCAACAGAAAACTCGGTAAGATCCGTTAGTATAATAAAGAAAATCACCACTCTAAGTACTGTTGCAAACCAATTAATATTTTGTTTTTGCATTGTGTATACTATAATATAACTTTGTCATGGCTTAATCCACTGATATAAATTGATAGTTTCATCAAAACAAGCAAATTATGCATCAAAAAGAGAATCTGTCAAAAACAGAACAGTCTGTAGCAATCTGAACATCCACCATACTTCTGGTGCCCCACAAATTCTACCAAAATTAGGAAAAATAAACAAGTTGTATAGCAAGACGGTTCAAAAAGAATCAGAACCAATTGATGTTCCAGTTAAAAACGTAAAATCGCGTACTACAGCCAAAGTTTCTGTCCAGCACCGTACAAACCAACAAGCATTGTAAACATCCTAAAGGCAAACCTTGGCACATTATTTTTATAATACAATGGAATTATACAAGGGGATAATTATTTTTGTTGAAAAGTTTCTGTAATCAAGATTCACAAAGTTTCCGTGAGCATGAACAAAGTCCAAGGCTAGCTCCCACTTCAACAATGCTTATCTTTCTCACTTTCACTTTCCTTTTTGAAAAGTTTTTAGGTTCCCCTCTTTATTTTTGTTGTTTTTAAACTATATGAAAGCACTAAATAGAAATAAATGACTCTCTAAAACTTCCGGGTTGTCTCCCTGGCAGCGCTTTCTTTAAAGCCATTAAGCTAGGCATTTAGTGCTCAAGTAATGAATCCACCTGGATCCCAAGGTATATCAAAGCCAATTTTAATTAACAATGATTTGTAATTTAGTAGTGAGCACAAAGTAACATATATCAAGTAACAACGAAGTCTAACTCTCTTCCTATGCATCGACATGTCATAACAGAACAATTCATGCACACATAGTAAAGGACAATGCATAGTATGTTTCTTGCAATTCTAACGTATTGGAAACATAGAGAGGTGGAGATATAGTCCCTCTCTCATAATAATTGCAAGTAGGAGCAGCAAGCACATGCATATTATATTCATCAAAATCATCATGTGTAGTAGTAAAACGCAACCCATCAATATAATCCTTAATAAGTGCAAGCTTCTCCGATATAGTGTAGTCGGGAGAATTCAAAAAGATAATAGGACTATCATGCGTGGGTGCAATAGCAACAATTTCATTCATAACATAAGGAACTATAGCAAGTTCATCTCCATAAGCATAATTCATATTGGCATCTTGGCCATAGGCATAACAAGCATCATCAAAAAGGGATATTTCAAGAGAATCAACGGGATCATAACAATCATCATAGCAATCATCATGGCAATCATCATAGCAACCATCCTTCGGTAAGCATGAAGGGGAATTAAACAATGTATGAGTTGAAGAGTTACTCTCATTAGAAGGTGGGCATGGGTAGCTAATCCGCTCCTCCTCCTTTTGTTCTTCGCTCTCCTCATCATCTTTTTCATCCAATGAGCTCACAGTTTCATCAATTTCTTCTTCCATAACTTCCTGCAAAATATTAGTCTCTTCTTGGACAGTGGAGACTTTCTCAATAAATGCATTAATATAGTAATTGTATTTATAATTTTCATAGCAATATCTAAGTATAGCAAGATTTTCAGGCCTATACACATCACCATCTAAAGCTTCATACTTTTCAAACAAAGCTTCGATTTCATAAGTAGCCTTAAAAGCAACAAATTCTTCTATTTGTTCCACATCATAGTAATCATATATACCATTAGCATAAGAAGCTAAGGTTTCATTAGAATTAAATTTGCATGAAAAGGGAAGGTGTGGAGCCTCCATCCTAGAGCAACAAGTTGTTGGGGAACGTAGCAGAAATTCAAAATTTTTCCTACGTAACACCAAGATCTATCTATGGAGAGACCAGCAACGAGTAGAAAGAGAGTGCATCTACATACCCTTGTAGATCGCTAAGCGGAAGCGTTCAAGTGAACGGGGTTGATGGAGTCGTACTCGTCGTGATTCAGATCACCGATGATCAAGTGCCGAACGGACGGCACCTCCGCGTTCAACACACGTACAGCCCGGTGACGTCTCCCACGCCTTGATCCAGCAAGGAGAGAGGGAGAGGTTGAGGAAGACTCCATCCAACAGCAGCACAACGGCGTGGTGGTGGTGGAGGAGCGTGGCAATCCAGCAGGGCTTCGCCAAGCACCATGGGAGAAGAGGAGGAGAACTTGGGAGAGAGGGAGGGGCTGCACCAAAGGCATAAGGTGTGTTTGGGAGGCCCTCCTACCCCACTATATATAGGGATCCCAAGGGGGGGTGCGCCAGCCCCTAGGAGATCCAATCTCCAAGGGGGCGGCGGCCAGGGGAGGAGTCCTCCCCCCCCCAAGGCACCTAGGAGGTGCCTTCCCCTGCTGGGACTCTTCCTTTAGGGTTTCCCCAGGCGCATGGGCCTCTTGGGGCTGGTGCCCTTGGCCCATGTAGGCCAAGGCGCACCCCCTACAGCCCATGTGGCCCCCCGGGGCAGGTGGCCCCACCCGGTGGGCCCCCGGGACCCTTCTGGTGGTCCCGGTACAATACCGATGACCCCGAAACTTGTCCCGATGGCCGAAACAGGACTTCCTATATATAAATCTTTACCTCCGGACCATTCCGGAACTCCTCGTGACGTCCGGGATCTCATCCGGGACTCCGAACAACATTCGGTAACCACATACAAACTTCCTTTATAACCCTAGCGTCATCGAACCTTAAGTGTGTAGACCCTACGGGTTCGGGAGACATGCAGACATGACCGAGACGTTCTCCGGTCAATAACCAACAGCGGGATCTGGATACCCATGTTGGCTCCCACATGTTCCACGATGATCTCATCGGATGAACCACGATGTCAAGGACTTAATCAATCCCGTATTCAATTTCCTTTGACTATCGGTATTTTACTTGCCCGAGGTTCGATCGTCGGTATACCGATACCTTGTTCAATCTCGTTACCGGCAAGTCACTTTACTCATTCCGTAACACATCATCCCGTGATCAACTCCTTGGTCACATTGCGCATATGATGATGTCCTACCGAGTGGGCCCAGAGATACCTCTCCGTTTACACAGAGTGACAAATCCCAGTCTCGATTCGTGCCAACCCAACAGACACTTTCGGAGATACCTGTAATGCACCTTTATAGCCACCCAGTTACATTGTGACGTTTGGTACACCCAAAGCATTCCTACGGTATCCGGGAGTTGCACAATCTCATGGTCCAAGGAAAAGATACTTGACATTGGCAAAGCTCTAGCAAACGAACTACACGATCTTTTGTGCTAGTCTTAGGATTGGGTCTTGTCCATCACATCATTCTCCTAATGATGTGATCCCATTATCAACGACATCCAATGTCCATAGCCAAGAAACCATGACTATCTGTTGATCACAACGAGCTAGTCAACTAGAGGCTCACTAGGGACATTTTGTGGTCTATGTATTCACACGTGTATTATGATTTCCGGATAATACAGTTATAGCATGAATAAAAGACAATTATCATGAACAAGGAAATATAATAATAATACTTTTATTATTGCCTCTAGGGCATATTTCCAACAGTCTCCCACTTGCACTAGAGTCAATAATCTAGTTCACATCGCCATGTGATTAACACTCACAGGTCACATCGCCATGTGACTAATACCCAAGAGTTTACTAGAATCAGTAGTCTAGTTCACATCACTATGTGATTAATACTCAATGAGTTTTAGGTTTGATCATGTTGCTTGTGAGAGAGGTTTTAGTCAACGGGTCTGAACCTTTCAGATCCGTGTGTGCTTTACAAATCTCTATGTCATCTCCTAGATGCAGCTACCACGCTCTATTTGGAGCTATTCCAAATAACTGTTCTACTTGGAGCTATTCTAAATTGTTGCTCCATTATATGTATCCGGTATCTCTACTTAGAGCTATTCGAATAGGTGTTAAGCTTGCATCGACGTAACCTTTACGACGAACTCTTTTACCACCTCCATAATCGAGAAAATTCCTTAGTCCACTAGTTACTAAGGATAACTTTGACCGCTGTCTGTGAGCCATTCTTGGATCACTCTTGTACCCCTTGACTGACTCATGGCAAGGCACACTTCAGGTGCGGTACACAGCATAGCATACTGAAGAGCCTACGTCTTAAGCATAGGGGACGACCTTCGTCCTTTCTCTCTATTCTGCCGTGGTCGAGCTTTAAGTCTTAACTTCGTACCTTACAACTCAGGCAAGAACTCCTTCTTTGACTGGTCCATCTTGAACACCTTCAAGATCATGTCAAGGTATGTGCTCATTTGAAAGTATTATTAAGCATTTTGATCTATCCTTATAGATCTCGATGCTCAATGTTCAAGTAGCTTAATCCAGGTTTTCTATTGAAAAACACCTTTCAAATAACCCTATATGCTTTCTAGAAATTCTACATCATTTCTGATCAACATATACTCATCAGAAATTCTATAGTGCTCCCACTCACTTCTTTGGAAATACAAGTTTCTCATAAACTTTGTACAAACCCAAAATCTTTGATCATCTCATCAAAGCGCACATTCCAACTCCGAGATGCTTACTCCAGTCCTTAGAAGGATTGCTGGAGCTTTGCATACCTTTTAGCATCCTTAGGATCGACAAAAACTTTCTGATTGTATTACATACAACCTTTCCTCACGAAAACTGGTAAGGAAACTCGTTTTGACATCCGTCTGCCAGATTTCATAAATGCAGCTAATGCTAACATGATTCCGACGGACTTAAGCATCGCTACGGATGAGAAAATCTCATCGTAGTCAACTCCTTGAACTTGTGAAAAACTTTTCGCCACAAGTCGAGCTTCATGGACGGTGACATTACCATCCACGTCCGTCTTCTTCTTAAAGATCCATTTATCTTAATGGCTTGCCGATCATCGGGCAAGTCCACCAAAGTCCATGGATCCGTTCTCGGATTTTATGGCCTCAAGCCATTTATCGGAATCCGGGCCCACCATCGCTTCTCCATAGCTCGTAGGTTCATTGTTGTCTAGCAACATGACTTTCAAGACAGGATCACCTTACCACTCCGAAGTAGTATGTGTCCTTGTCGTCCTACGAGGTTTGGTAGTGACTTGATCCGAAGTTTCATGATCAATATCATAAGCTTCCACTTCAATTGGTGTAGGTGCCACGGGAACAACTTCCTGTGCCCTGCTACACACTGGTTGAAGTGATGGTTCAATAACCTCATCAAGTCTCCACCATCCTCCCACTCAACTCTTTCGTGAGAAACCTTTCCTCGAGAAAGGACCCGATTCTAGAAACAATCCCTTATTGCTTTCGGATCTGAATTAGGAGGTATACCCAACTGTTTTGGGTTTCCTATGAAGATGCATTTTATCCGCTTTGGGTTCGAGCTTAATCCTGAAACTTTTTCACATAAGCGTCGCAGCCCCAAACCTTTAAGAAACGACAACTTAGGTTTCTCTAAACCATAATTCATACGGTGTCATCTCATCGGAATTACGTGGTGCCCTATTTAAAGTGAATGTGGTTGTCTCTAATGCCTAACCCATGAACGATAGTGGTAATTCGATAAGAGACATCATGGTACGCACCATATCCAATAGGGTGCAACTATGATGTTCGGACACACCATCACACTATGGTGTTCCAGGCGGTATTAATTATGAAACAATTTCCACAATGTCTTAATTGTGTGCCAAAACTCGTAACTCAGATATTCATCTCTATGATCGTATCATAGATATTTTATCCTCTTGTCACAATGATCTTCTACTTCACTCTGAAATTACTTGAACCATTCAATAATTCAGACTTGTGTTTCATCAAGTAAATGTTCTCAACATCTACTCGAATCATTTGTGAAGTAAGAACATAACGATATTTACTGCATGCCTCAGCACTCATTGGACTGCACACATCAAAATGTGTTACTTCCTACAAGTTGCTATCTTGTTCCATCTCAAAGAAAACGAGGCTTTTCAGTCATCTTGCCCATGTGGTATGATTTGCATATCTCAAGTGATTCAAAATCAAGTGAGTCCAAACGATCCATTTGCATGGAGTTTCTTCATGCATATACACCAATAGACATGGTTCGCATGTCTCAAACTTTTCAAAAATGAGTGAGTCCAAAGATCCATCAACATGGAGCTTCTTCATGCGTTTTATACCATTATGACTTACATGGCAGTGCCACAAGTAAGTGGTACTATCATTACTATCTTATATCTTTTGGCATGAAAATGTGTATCACTACGATCGAGATTCAATAAACCATTCCTATAGGTGCAAGAGCACTTATTCAGGTTTAATACTAATCTTGATGGTAGAGGGAGCGTGCGATGCTTGATTATATCAAACTTGGAAACACTTCCAACACATATCGTCAGCTCTCCTTTAGCTAGTCTCCGTTTATTCCGTAGCCTTTTATTTCGAGTTACTAACACTTAGCAACCGAACCGGTATCTTATACCCTGGTGCTACTAGGAGTACTAGTAAAGTACACATTAACATAATGTATATCCAATATATACTTCTATCGACCTTGCCAGCCTTCTCATCTACCAAGTATCTAGGGTAATTCTGCTCTAGTGACTGTTCCCCTTATTACAGAAGCACTTAGTCTCGGGTTTGGGTTCAACCTTGGGTTTCTTCACTGGAGCAGCAGCTGATTTGCCGTTTCATGAAGTATCCCTTCTTGCCCTTGCCCTTCTTGAAACTAGTGGTTTCATCAACCATCAACAATTGATGCTCCTTCTTGATTTCTACTTTCGCGATGTCAAACAACGCGAATACCTCAAGGATCATCATCTCTATCCTTGATATGTTATAGTTCATCACGAAGCTCTAGCAGCTTGGTGGCAATGACTTTGGGGAAACATCACTATCTCATCTGGAAGATCAACTCCCACTCGATTCAAGTGATTGTTGCACTCAGACAATCTGAGCACAAGCTCAACGATTGAGCTTTTCTCCCTTAGTTTGCAGGCTAAGAAAATCGTCGGAGGTCTTATACCTCTTGACGTGGGCACGAGCCTGAAATCCCAATTTCAGCCCTCGAAACATCTCATATGTTCCGCGACGTTTCGAAAACGTCTTTGGTGCCTCTACTTAAACCATTTAACTGAACTATCACGTAGTTATCAAAACGTGTATGTTCGATGTTCGCAACTTCCACAAACGACGTTTGGGGTTCGGCACACTAAGCAGTGCATTAAGGACATAAGCTTTCTACTGTCTGCATAATTGCTACTTTCAACTTTCAACTATATTTTCTCTAGGAACATATCTAAAACAGTAGAACTATAACGTGAACTACGACATAATTTGCAAGAGGTCTTTTGACTATGTTCAGGATAATTAAGTTCATCTTATGAACTCCCACTCAGATAGACATCCCTCTGGTCATCTAAGTGATTACATGATCCGAGTCAACTAGGCCGTGTCCGATCATCACGTGAGACGGACTAGCCAACGTCGGTGAACATCTTCATGTTGATCGTATCTACCATACGACTCATGCTCGACCTTTCGGTCTCCGTGTTCCGAGGCCATGTCTGCACATGCTAGGCTCGTCAAGTTAACCCTAAGTGTTTTCGCTGTGTAAAACTGTCTTACACCCGTTGTATGTGAACGTAAGAATCCATCACACCCGATCATCACGTGGTGCTTAGAAGCGACGAACTGTAGCAACGGTGCACAGTTAGGGGAGAACACTTCTTGAAATTTTGTAAGGGATCATCTTATTTACTACCGTCGTCCTAAGTAAACAAGATGCATAAACATGATAAACATCACATGCAATCAAATAGTGACATGATATGGCCAATATCATTTTGCTCCTTTTGATCTTCATCTTCGGGGATCCATGATCATCTTGTCACCGGCATGACACCATGATCTCCATCATCATGATCTCCATCATCGTGTCTTCATGAAGTTGTCACGCCAACGACTACTTCTACTTCTATGACTAACGCGTTTAGCAATAAAGTAAAGTAGTTTACATGGCGTTCTTCAATGACACGCAGGTCATACAAAAAATAAAGACAACTCCTATGGCTCCTGCCGGTTGTCATACTCATCGACATGCAAGTCGTGAATCCTATTACAAGAACATGATCAATCTCATACATCACATATATTCATCACATTCTTGTTGGCCATATCACATCACAAAGCATACCCTGCAAAACAAGTTAGACGTCCTCTAATTGTTGTTTGCATGTTTTACGTGGCTGCTATGGGTTTCTAGCAAGAACGTTTCTTACCTACGCAAGACCACAACGTGATATGCCAATTGCTATTTACCCTTCATAAGGACCCTTTTCATCGAATCCGTTCCGACTAAAGTGGGAGAGACTGGCACCCGCTAGCCACCTTATGCACCAAGTGCATGTCAATCGGTGGAACCTGTCTCACGTAAGAGTACGTGTAAGGTCGGTCCGGGCCGCTTCATCCCACAATACCATCGAAACAAGATTGGACTAGTAACGGTAAGCATATTGAACAACATCAACGCCCACAACTACTTTGTGTTCTACTCGTGCAAAGAATCTACGCAATAGACCTAGCTCATGATGCCACTGTTGGGGAACGTAGCAGAAATTCAAAAATTTTCCTACGTAACACCAAGATCTATCTATGGAGAGACCAGCAACGAGTAGAAAGAGAGTGCATCTACATACCCTTGTAGATCGCTAAGCGGAAGCGTTCAAGTGAACGGGGTTGATGGAGTCGTACTCGTCGTGATTCAGATCACCGATGATCAAGTGCCGAACGGACGGCACCTCCGCGTTCAACACACGTACAGCCCGGTGACGTCTCCCACGCCTTGATCCAGCAAGGAGAGAGGGAGAGGTTGAGGAAGACTCCATCCAACAGCAGCACAACGGCGTGGTGGTGGTGGAGGAGCGTGGCAATCCAGCAGGGCTTCGCCAAGCACCATGGGAGAAGAGGAGGAGAACTTGGGAGAGAGGGAGGGGCTGCACCAAAGGCATAAGGTGTGTTTGGGAGGCCCTCCTACCCCACTATATATAGGGATCCCAAGGGGGGGGTGCGCCAGCCCCTAGGAGATCCAATCTCCAAGGGGGCGGCGGCCAGGGGAGGAGTCCTCCCCCCCCCCAAGGCACCTAGGAGGTGCCTTCCCCTGCTGGGACTCTTCCTTTAGGGTTTCCCCAGGCGCATGGGCCTCTTGGGGCTGGTGCCCTTGGCCCATGTAGGCCAAGGCGCACCCCCTACAGCCCATGTGGCCCCCCGGGGCAGGTGGCCCCACCCGGTGGGCCCCCGGGACCCTTCCGGTGGTCCCGGTACAATACCGATGACCCCGAAACTTGTCCCGATGGCCGAAACAGGACTTCCTATATATAAATCTTTACCTCCGGACCATTCCGGAACTCCTCGTGACGTCCGGGATCTCATCCGGGACTCCGAACAACATTCGGTAACCACATACAAACTTCCTTTATAACCCTAGCGTCATCGAACCTTAAGTGTGTAGACCCTACGGGTTCGGGAGACATGCAGACATGACCGAGACGTTCTCCGGTCAATAACCAACAGCGGGATCTGGATACCCATGTTGGCTCCCACAAGTTCCACGATGATCTCATCGAATGAACCACGATGTCAAGGACTTAATCAATCCCGTATTCAATTCCCTTTGACTATCGGTATTTTACTTGCCCGAGGTTCGATCGTCGGTATACCGATACCTTGTTCAATCTCGTTACCGGCAAGTCACTTTACTCGTTCCGTAACACATCATCCCGTGATCAACTCCTTGGTCACATTGCGCATATGATGATGTCCTACCGAGTGGGCCCAGAGATACCTCTCCGTTTACACGGAGTGACGAATCCCAGTCTCGATTCATGCCAACCCAACAGACACTTTCGGAGATACCTGTAATGCACCTTTATAGCCACCCAGTTACGTTGTGACGTTTGGTACACCCAAAGCATTCCTACGGTATCCGGGAGTTGCACAATCTCATGGTCTAAGGAAAAGATACTTGACATTGGCAAAGCTCTAGCAAACGAACTACACGATCTTTTGTGCTAGTCTTAGGATTGGGTCTTGTCCATCACATCATTCTCCTAATGATGTGATCCCGTTATCAACGACATCCAATGTCCATAGCCAGGAAACCATGACTATCTGTTGATCACAACAAGCTAGTCAACTAGAGGCTCACTAGGGACATTTTGTGGTCTATGTATTCACACGTGTATTATGATTTCCGGATAATACAGTTATAGCATGAATAAAAGACAATTATCATGAACAAGGAAATATAATAATAATACTTTTATTATTGCCTCTAGGGCATATTTCCAACACAAGTAACGTCATATCTCAAGCATAGAGCCCAGGCATACCAACGCAACATAATAAATTGATCCCATAATAGTTTCCATTTTTGTGTCGAGCGATAATCCCTAAAGTATTCACGTTGATCCAACGTGTCTGCCATTATAAAGTTGAATGGGGTTTTCTCAGGATTATCAAAGTAGTATATAATATTTCTCGCACAATGAGAATCGAGGGATTTAGGAGTTACTCCATCCTCATGAGTATCAAGTACGGCTAATTTTTTTTGGTATTTTGCGTTCCATATCCATAACTAAAGATAGAGAACAACTAAGAACAGCAAATAAAAATTACTTAGTGATAAAGCAAACAAGCACACACGAGAATATTCACCCCACGCTATTGCTCCCCGGCAACGGCGCCAGAAAAAGGTCTTGATAACCCACAAGTATAGGGGATCGCAACAGTTTCGATAAGTAAGAGTGTCGAACCCAACGATGAGCTAAAGGTAGAATAAATATTCCCTCAAGTTCCATCGACCACCGATACAACTCTACGCATGCTTGACGTTCTCTTTACCTAGAACAAGTATGAAACTAGAAGTACTTTGTAGGTGTGATAGGATAGGTTTGCAAGAAAGTAAAGAACACGTAAATATAAACTAGGGGCTGTTAAGATAAAGAGACAATAAAGTAAATATAGCGAGTGTGGAAAAGTGGTGGTAAGAGTTGTGGAATTGTCCCTAAGCAATTGACTACGTTACTAGACTGGTAATCACTATTGCAATTCTATTTGAGGGAGAGGCATAAGCTAAAATACTTTCTCTACTTGCATCATATGCACTTATGATTGGAACTCTAGCAAGCATCCGCAACTACTAAAGATTCATTAAGGTAAAACCCAACCATAGCATTAAAGTATCAAGTCCCCTTTATCCCATACGCAAACAACCTACTCACTCGGGTTTGTGCTTCTGTCACTCACGCCACCCACCATAAGCAAATCATAAACATATTGCGAACCCTACAGCGGGAATCCCTCACGCTTGCGGAACACGGAGGGCACAATAGGACAGCACCAATAAAATATGCAACTCAAACCAATCATAGCAATTCATCAATCACCGATAGGACAATAGAAATCTACTCAGACATCATAGGATGGCAACACATCATTGGATAATAATATGAAGCATAAAGCACCATGTTCAAGTAGAGGGTACAGCGGGATGCGGGAGAGTGGACCGCTGTAGATAGAAGGGGGAAGGTGATGGAGGTGTTGGTGAAGATGGCGGAGGTGTTGGTGAAGATCGCGGTGATGATGATGGCCCTCGGCGGCGTTCCGGCGCCACCGGGAGCAAGGGGGAGAGAGCCCCCTTCTTCTTCTTCTTCCTTGACCTCCTCCCTAGATGGGAGGAGGGTTTCCCCTCTGGTCCTTGGCTCCCATGGCTTGGGAGGGGCGAGAGCCCCTCCGAGATTGGATCTATCTCTCTGTTTCTGCGTTCTCTGCGTTCGCCTAGATCTTTGTCATAAAATTATCTTTCTTGCGCCAGAAGAAGAGCATCAACCGCCTTACGAGTGGACCACGAGGGTCAGGGGCGCGCCTGGGGGGGTAGGGCGCGCCCCCCTACCTCGTGCCCACCTCGAATACCGTTTCGCATTGATTTTACTTCCAGAAAATCATAAATGTTCCAAAAAAAATCTCCATCCATTTTTATCCTGTTTGGACTCCGTTTGATATTGGGTTTCTGCGAAACAAAAAACATGCAACAGACAGGAACTAGCACTGGGCACTGGATCAATATGTTAGTCCCAAAAATAATATAAAAAGTTGCCAAAAAGTATATGGAAGTGAATAATATTGGCATGGAACAATCAAAAATTATAGATACGACGGAGATGTATCAAAGCACCACGTGATGATCAGGTGTGATAGATCCTAACGTTCGAATACAATGGGTGTAAGCCAGATTTACACACGCAATACACTTAGGTTGACTTGACGAGCCTAGCATGTACAGAAATGGCCTCGGAACACGGAAGACCGAAAGGTCGAGCATGAGTTGTATAGAAGATACGATCAACATGAAGATGTTCACCGATGATGACTAGTCCGTCTCACGTGATGATCAGACACGGCCTAGTTGACTCAGATCATGTTTCACTTAGATGACTAGAGGGATGTCTGTCTGAGTGGGAGTTCATTGAATAATTTGATTAGATGAACTTAATTATCATGAACTTAGTCTAAAATCTTTACAATATGTCTTGTAGATCAAATGGCCCACGCTAATGTTGCCCTCAACTTCAACGCGTTCCTAGAGAAAACCATGCTGAAAGATGATGGCAGCAACTATAGGGACTGGGTCCGGAACCTGAGGATCATCCTCATAGCTGCAAAGAAAGATTATGTCCTAGAAGCACCGCTAGGTGAAGCACCCATCCCGGAGAACCAAAACGTTATGAACGCTTGGCAGTGTCGTGCTGATGATTACTCCCTCGTTCAGTGTGGCATGCTTTACAGCTTAGAACCGGGGCTCCAAAAGCGTTTTGAGCAACACGGAGCATATGAGATGTTCGAAGAGCTGAAAATGGTTTTCCAAGCTCATGCCCTGGTCGAGAGATATGAAGTCTCTGACAAGTTCTTCAGTTGTAAGATGGAGGAAAATAGTTCTGTAAGTGAGCACATACTCAAAATGTGTGGGCTGCACAACTACTTGACTCAGCTGGGAGTTAATCTCCCGGATGACGCGGTTATTGACAGAATCCTTCAGTCGCTTCCATCGAGCTACAAGAGCTTTGTGATGAACTTCAATATGCAGGGGATGGAAAAGACCATTCCTGAGGTATATTCAATGCTGAAATCAGCGGAGGTAGAGATCAAAAAGGAACATCAAGTGTTGATTGTGAATAAAACCACTAAGTTCAAGAAAGGCAAGGGTAAGAAGAACTTCAAGAAGGACGGCAAGGGAGTTGTCGCGCACGGTAAGCCAGTTGCTGGGAAGAAGTCAAAGAATGGACCCAAGCCTGAGACTGAGTGCTTTTATTGCAAGGGAAGTGGTCACTGGAAGTGGAACTTCCCAAAGTACTTAGCGGACAAGAAGGCCGGCAACACCAAAGGTATATGTGATATACATGTTATTGATGTGTACCTTACCAGCACTCGTAGTAGATCCTGGGTATTTGATACCGGTGCGGTTGCTCATATTTTTAACTCAAAGCAGGAGCTGCGGAATAAGCGGAGACTGGCGAAGGATGAGGTGACGATGCGCGTCGGGAACGGTTCCAAGGTCGATGTGATCGCCGTCGGCATGCTACCTCTACATTTACCTACGGGATTAGTTTTAAACCTCAATAATTGTTATTTAGTGCCAGCTTTGAGCATGAACATTGTATCTGGATCTCGTTTAATACGAGATGGCTACTCATTTAAATCCGAGAATAATGGTTGTTCTATTTATATGAGAGATATGTTTTATGGTCATGCCCCACTGGTCAATGGTTTATTCTTAATGAATCTCGAACGTGATGTTACACATATTCATAGTGTGAATACCAAAAGATGTAAGGTTGATAACGATAGTCCCACATACTTGTGGCACTGCCGCCTTGGTCACATTGGTGTCAAGCGCATGAAGAAGCTCCATGCTGATGGACTTTTAGAGTCTCTAGATTATGAATCGTTTGACACATGCGAACCATGCCTCATGGGAAAAATGACCAAGACTCCGTTCTCCGGAACAATGGAGCGAGCAACCAACTTATTGGAAATCATACATACTGATGTGTGCGGTCCAATGAGCGTTGAGGCTCGCGGAGGCTATTGTTATGTTCTCACTCTCACTAATGACTTGAGTAGATATGGGTATGTCTACTTGATGAAACACAAGTCTGAGACCTTTGAAAAGTTCAAGGAATTTCAGAATGAGGTAGAGAATCAACGTGACCGAAAGATAAAGTTCTTACGATCAGATCGTGGGGGAGAATATTTAAGCCACGAATTTGGTACGCATTTAAGGAAATGTGGAATCGTTTCACAACTCCGCCTGGAACACCTCAGTGTAACGGTGTGTCCGAACATCGTAATCGCACTCTATTGGATATGGTGCGATCTATGATGTCACTTATCGATTTACCGCTATCATTTTGGGGATACGCTATAGAGACAGCTACATTCACTTTAAATAGGGCACCGTCTAAATCCGTTGAGACGACACCGTATGAATTATGGTTTGGGAAGAAACCTAAGCTGTCGTTTCTAAAAGTTTGGGGATGCGATGCTTATGTCAAGAAACTTCAACCTGAAAAGCTCGAACCCAAGTCGGAAAAATGCGTCTTCATAGGATACCCTAAGGAAACCATTGGGTATACCTTCTACCTCAGATCCGAAGGCAAGATCTTTGTTGCCAAGAACGGGTCCTTTCTGGAGAAAGAGTTTCTCTCGAAAGAAGTAAGTGGGAGGAAAGTGGAACTTGATGAAGTACTACCTCTTGAACCGGTAAGTAGCGCAGCTCAGGAAGATGTTCCTATGGTGCCTGCACCGAATAGAGAGGAAATTAATGATGATGATCAAGGTACTTCAGATCAAGTTACTACTGAACTTCGTAGGTCCAAGAGGACACGTTCCACACCAGAGTGGTATGGCAACCCTGTCCTGGAAATCATGTTGTTAGACAACAGTGAACCTTCGAACTATGAAGAAGCAATGGCGGGCCCAGATTCCAATAGATGGCTTGAAGCCATGCAATCCGAGATAGGATCCATGTATGAAAACAAAGTGTGGACTTTGACAGACTTGCCTGATGATCGGCGAGCGATAGAAAACAAATGGATCTTTAAGAAGAAGACGGACGCGGAAGGTAATGTTAAAGCTCGACTTGTCGCTAAGGGTTATCGACAAGTTCAAGGGGTTGACTACGATGAGACCTTTTCTCCCGTAGCGAAGCTGAAGTCCGTCCAAATTATGTTAGCAATTGCCGCATACTATGATTATGAGATATGGCAAATGGACATCAAAACGGCATTCCTTAACGGCCATCTTAAGGAAGAACTGTATATGATGCAGCCGGAAGGTTTTGTCGATCCTAAGAATGCTAACAAGGTATGCAAGCTCCAGCGCTCCATCTATGGGCTGGTGCAAGCATATCGGAGTTGGAACATTCGCTTTAATGAAATGATCAAAGCGTTTGGGTTCATGCAGACTTATGGAGAAGCCTGCGTTTACAAGAAAGTGAGTGGGAGCTCTGTAGCATTTCTCATATTATATGTGGATGACATACTTTTGATGGGAAATGATATAGAACTTTTGGACAGCATTAAGGCCTACTTGAATAAGTGTTTTTCAATGAAGGACCTTGGAGAAGCTGCTTACATATTAGGCATCAAGATCTATAGAGATAGATCGAGACGCCTCATAGGTCTTTCACAAAGCACATACCTTGATAAGATATTGAAGAAGTTCAATATGGATCAGTCCAAGAAGGGGTTCTTGCCTGTGTTGCAAGGTGTGAAATTGAGCTCGGCTCAATGCCCAACCACGGCAGAAGATAGAGAAAAGATGAGTGTCGTCCCCTATGCCTCAGCCATAGGGTCTATCATGTATGCCATGACCTATACCAGACCTGATGTAAACCTTGCCGTAAGTTTGGTAGGAAGGTACCAAAGTAATCCCAGCATGGAACACTGGATAGCGGTCAAGAATATCCTGAAGTACCTGAAAAGGACTAAGGACATGTTTCTCATATATGGAGGTGACGAAGAGCTCGTCGTAAAGGGTTACGTCAATGCTAGCTTCGACACAGATCTGGATGACTCTAAGTCACAAACCGGATACGTGTATATTTTGAATGGTGGAGCAGTAAGCTGGTGCAGTTGCAAGCAAAGCGTCGTGGCGGGATCTACATGTGAAGCGGAGTACATGGCAGCCTCGGAGGCAGCGCATGAAGCAATCTGGGTGAAGGAGTTCATCACCGACCTAGGAGTCATACCCAATGCGTCGGGGCCGATCACACTCTTCTGTGACAACACTGGAGCTATTGCACTTGCCAAGGAGCCCAGGTTTCACAAGAAGACCAGGCACATCAAGCGTCGCTTCAACTCCATCCGTGAAAATGTTCAAGATGGAGACATAGATATTTGTAAAGTACATGCGGACCTGAATATAGCAGATTCGTTGACTAAACCTCTCCCTAGAGCAAAACATGATCAACACTAGAACGCTATGGGTGTTCGATTCATCATAATGTAACTAGATTATTGACTCTAGTGCAAGTGGGAGACTGTTGGAAATATGCCCTAGAGGCAATAATAAAAGGGTTATTATTATATTTCCTTGTTCATGATAATTGTCTATTATTCATGCTATAATTGTGTTATCCGGAAATCGTAATACATGTGTGAATATATAGACCAGAACACGTCCCTAGTGAGCCTCTAGTTGACTAGCTCGCTGATCAACAGATAGTCATGGTTTCCTGACTATGGACATTGGATGTCATTGATAACGGGATCACATCATTAGGAGAATGATGTGATGGACAAGACCCAATCCTAAGCATAGCACAAGATCGTGTAGTTTGTTTCGCTAGAGCTTTTCCAAATGTCAAGTATCATTTCCTTAGACCATGAGATTGTGCAACTCCCGGATACCGTAGGAGTGCTTTGGGTGTGCCAAACGTCACAACGTAACTGGGTAACTATAAAGGTGCACTACGGGTATCTCCGAAAGTGTTTGTTGGGTTGGCACAAATCGAGACTCGGATTTGTCACTCTGTATGACGGAGAGGTATCTCTGGGCCCACTCGGTAATGCATCATCATAATGAGCTCAATGTGACCAAGTGTCTGGTCACGGGATCATGCATTACGGTACGAGTAAAGTGACTTGCCAGTAACGAGATTAAACGAGGTATTGGGATACCGACGATCGAATCTCGGGCAAGTAACGTACCGATTGACAAAGGGAATTGTATATGGGATTGATTGAATCCTCGACATCGTGGTTCATCCGATAAGATCATCGAGGAGCATGTGGGAGCCAACATGGGTATCCAGATCCCGCTGTCGGTTATTGACCGGAGAGGCGTCTCGGTCATGTCTGCATGTCTCCCGAACCCGTAGGGTCTACACACTTAAGGTTCGGTGACGCTGGGGTTGTTGAGATATTAGTATGCAGTAACCCGAAAGTTGTTCGGAGTCCCGGATGAGATCCCGGACATCACAAGGAGTTCCGAAATGGTCCGAAGGTGAAGATTTATATATAGGAAGTTCAGTTTCGGCCATCGGGAAAGTTTCGGGGGGTCACCGGTATTGTACCGGGACCACCGGAAGGGTCCCGGGGGTCCACCGGGTGGGGCCACCTATCCCGGAGGGCCCCATGGGCTGAAGTGGGAGGGGAACCAGCCCCTGGTGGGCTGGTGCGCCCCCCCTTGGCCCCCCTGCGCCTAGGGTTGGAAACCCTAGGGGTGGGGGCGCCTCACTTGCCTTGGGGGGCAAGCCACCCCCTTGGCCGCCGTCCCCCTTGGAGATTGGATCTCCTAGGGCCGGCGCCCCCTAGGGGCCCTATATAAAGAAGGGGGAGGGAGGACAGCCGCACCCTAGCCCCTGGTGCCTTCCTCTCCCTCCCGTGACACCTCTCTCTCTCGTTGTGCTTGGCGAAGCCCTGCCGAGATCGCTGCTGCATCCACCACCACGCCGTCGTGCTGCTGGATCTCCATCAACCTCTCCTTCCCCCTTGCTGGATCAAGAAGGAGGAGACGTCTTCCCAACCGTACGTGTGTTGAATGCGGAGGTGCCGTCCGTTCGGTGCTAGGATCTCCGGTGATTTGGATCACGACGAGTACGACTCCCTCAACCCCGTTCTCTTGAACGCTTCCGCGCGCGATCTACAAGGGTATGTAGATGCACTCCTCTCTCTCTCGTTGCTAGATGACTCCATAGATTGATCTTGGTGAAGCGTAGAATTTTTTTATTTTCTGCAACGTTTCCCAACAGTGGTATCAGAGCTAGGTCTATGCGTAGTTACTATGCACGAGTAGAACACAAACTTGTTGTGGGCGTAGATGTTGTCAATTTTCTTGCCACTACTAGTCTTATCTTGCTTCGGCGGCATCGTGGGATGAAGCGGCCCGGACCGATGTGGCGCTTAAACAACTCATATACGTAAATTGATCTTTTGTTTCTATGTCGTCATCTTAAAGTGTCACTTCGGATAGCATCCTCCTCTCAATGTGGTGCTTCCGTTATCGTTTCAGTTGCATCATTTGGCAGGCACATAGGTGGAAACTATTACCGTTACATAAAAAGAAGGTATTATACAAGTAAGGTCATCTTTCATGTATGTTTTCAGGGTTCCATGCAAGTACCGTTGATGTACAGTGTATATAATCTAGACGGTAAAATGATGATTCTTATTTCAGGGTCATGTTGATCTTAGTCTCACATCGGTTATAAGTTTGTATATTTTGTCCCTATGTCAAAAGGTTTCAGACTGATTTAAAGGTTTGGTTTCAATGCGTTTTTGTTTTGCATCGTAAGAGCAGCACACACACCTCATATCAAGTGAATGTTTTTTTATGGAGAGAGATTTTACGAACTCATCACTCCAATAAAAAATGTTGGAGTACCCACCTCCTGTAAGGAGGTCCTCCACTTAGTCACGTTGCGCGAGAACCTCCCACGGTGGCTTTTGGTGATCTCTCGGCGGTCCGATCTGCCCGGGCGCCCCACATCGGGATGGCTTACCTCATAGGTGATTCAGTGGTGGAGGCGATTTTCTTCCGGTCTCGTAAAATGCCGGCTATTTTAGCGTCCGAGCCGTTTAGTGGGATTTTCTAAGATGCTATTAAGTACATCTCCAATACCGACTCTCAAACCTACCGTATCCCGTCTGGACGCAGCTGTCCAAACCCCACAGGCCATCCAACACCGACCCCATCAGTCCGCGGAGCAGTTTGGATCATAATTTTTCTGCAAAGCCGAACCAAATATGGGGGGCTTTAAGAGAGTCTGGACACGAGCCACATAGAACTCTGACACCCCCAGCTACACCCCAAAACTAAGGCGGAGCCCACACTTTCTTAGCTAGCCGCACTATTGGGGAACGTAGTAATTTCAAAAAAATTCCTACGCACACGCTAGATCATGGTGATGCATAGCAACGAGAGGGGAGAGTGTTGTCCACGTACCCGCGTAGACCGAAAGCGGAAGCATTAGAACAATGCGGTTGATGTAGTCATACGTCTTCACGGCCTGACCGATCAAGCACCGAAACTATGGCACCTCCGAGTTCTAGCACACGTTCAGCTCGATGACGTCCCTCGAACTCCGATCGTGCCGAGTGTCGAGCGAGAGTTCCGTCAGCACGACGGCGTGGTGATGATCTTGATGTTCTACTGTCGCAGGGCTTCGCCTAAGCACCGCTACAATATTATCGAGGAGGACTATGGTGGAGGAGGGCACCAAACACGGCTAAGAGATCAGGAGATCAATTGTTGTGTATAGAGGTGCCCCCCTGCTCCCGTATATAAAGGATCAAGGGGGAGGGGGCGACCGGCCAGGGAGGAGGCGCGCCAAGGGGAGTCCTACTCCCACCGGGAGTAGGACTCCCTCCTTCCTTGTTGGATTAGGAGAAGGGGGGAAAGAGGAGGGAGAGAGAGGAAGGAAGGGGGGGGCGCCGCCCCCCTCTCCTTGTCCTATTCGGACTAGGGGGAGGGGCGCGTGGCCCTGCCCTGACCTCCTTTCCTCTTCTCCACTAAGGCCCACTATGGCCCATTAAGCCCCCCGGGGGGTTCCGGTAACCCCTCGGTACTCCGGTAAAATCCCGATTTCACCCGGAACACTTCTGATATCCAAATATAGGCTTCCAGTATATCAATCTTCATGTCTCGACCATTTCGAGACTCCTCGTCATGTCTATGATCACATTCGGGACTCCGAACAACCTTCGGTGCATCAAAACTCATAAAATCATAATATAACTGTCATCGAAACCTTAAGCCTGCGGACCCTACGGGTTCGAGAACTATGTAGACATGACCGAGACTCGTTTCCGGTCAACAACCAATAGCGGAACCTGGATGCTCATATTGGCTCCTACATATTCTACGAAGATCTTTATCGGTCAAACAGCATAACAACATACGTTGTTCCCTTTGTCATCGGTATGTTACTTGCCCGAGATTCGATCGTCGGTATCTCAATACCTAGTTCAATCTCATTACCGGCAAGTCTCTTTACTCGTTATGTAATGCATCTTTCTATAACTAACTCATTAGCTACATTGCTTGCAAGGCTTATAGTGATGTGCATTACCGAGAGGGCCTAGAGATACCTCTCCGACAATGGGAGTGACAAAACCTAATGTCGAAATACGCCAACTCAACATGTACCTTTAGAGACACCTATAGAGCTCCTTTATAATCACCCAGTTATGTTGTGACGTTTGGTAGCACACAAAGTGTTCCTCCGGTAAACGGGAGTTGCATAATCTCATAGTTGTAGGAACATGTATAAGTCATGAAGAGAGCAATATCAACATACTAAACGATCAAGTGCTAAGCTAACAGAATGGGTCAAGTCAATCACATCATTCTCCTAATGATGTAATCCCGTTAATCAAATGAAAACTCATGTCTATGGTTAGGAAACATAACCATCTTTGATTAATGAGCTAGTCAAGTAGAGGCATACTAGTGACATTAAGTTTGTCTGTGTATTCACACATGTATCATGTTCCGGTTAATACAATTCTAGCATGAATAATAAACATTTATCATCATATGAGGAAATAAATAATAACTTTATTATTGTCTCTAGGGCATATTTCCTTCAGTCTCCCACTTGCACTAGAGTCAATAATCTAGATTACACAGTAATGATTCTAACACCCATGGAGTCTTGGTGCTGATCATGTTTTGCTCATGGAAGAGGCTTAGTCAACGGGTCTGCAACATTCAGATCCATATGTATCTTGCAAATCTCTATGTCTCCCACCTGGACTTGGTCCCGGATGGAATTGAAGCGTCTCTTGATGTGCCTGGTCGTCTTGTGAAATCTGGATTCCTTTGACAAGGCAATTGCACCAGTATTGTCATAGAAGATCTTCATTGGTCCCGATGCACTAGGTATGACACCTAGATCGGAAATTAACTCCTTCATCCAGACTCCTTCATCCAGACTCCTTCATTTGCTGCTTCCGAAGCAGCTATGTACTCCGCTTCGCATGTAGATCCCGCCACGACGCTTTGTTTAGAACTGCACCAACTGACAACTCCACCGTTCAATATAAACACGTATCCGGTTTGCGATTTAGAATCGTCCGGATCAGTGTCAAAGCTTGCATCGACGTAACCATTTACGACTAGCTCTTTGTCACCTCCATAAATGAGAAACATATCCTTAGTCCTTTTCAGGTATTTCAGGATGTTCTTGACCGCTGTCCAGTGATCCACTCCCGGATTACTTTGGTACCTCCCTGCTAAACTTATTGCTAAGCATACATCAGGTCTGGTACACAGCATTGCATACATGATAGAGCCTATGGCTGAAGCATAGGGACCATCTTTCATTTTCTCTCTATCTTCTGCTGTGGTCGGGCATTGAGTCTGACTCAACTTCACACCTTGTAATACAGGCAAGAACCCTTTCTTTGCCTGATCCATTTTGAACTTTTTCAAAACTTTATCAAGGTATGTGCTTTGTGAAAGCCCAATTAAGCATCTTGATCTATCTCTATAGATCTTGATGCCCAATATGTAAGCAGCTTCACCGAGGTCTTTCATCGAAAAACTTTTATTCAAGTATCCCTTTATGCTATCCAGAAATTCTATATCATTTCCAATCAAAAATATGTCATCTACGTATAATATCAGAAATGCTACAGAGCTCCCACTCACTTTCTTGTAAATACAGGCTTCTCCAAAAGTCTGTATAAAACCATATGCTTTGATCACACTATCAAAGCGTTTATTCCAACTCTGAGAGGCTTGCACCAGTCCATAAATGGATCGCTGGAGCTTGCACACTTTGTTAGCACCTTTTGGATCGACAAAACCTTCCGGTTGTATCATATACAACTCTTCTTATAGAAATCCATTCAGGAATGTAGTTTTGACATCCATTTGCCATATTTCATAATCATAAAATGCGGCAATTGCTAACATGATTCGGACAGACTTAAGCATCGCTACGGGTGAGAAAGTCTCATCGTAGTCAACCCCTTGAACTTGTCGAAAACCTTTCGCAACAAGTCGAGCTTTGTAGACAGTTACATTACCATCAGCGTCAGTCTTCTTCTTGAAGATCCATTTATTCTCGATGGCTTGCCGATCATCGGGCAAGTCAACCAAAGTCCATACTTTGTTCTCATACATGGATCCCATCTCAGATTTCATGGCCTCAAGCCATTTTGTGGAATCTGGGCTCATCATCGCTTCCTCATAGTTCGTAGGTTTGCCATGGTCAAGTAACATGACTTCCAAAAAAGGATTACCGTACCACTCTGGTGCGGATCTTACTCTGGTTGACCTACGAGGTTCGGTAGTAACTTGATCTAAAGTTTCATAATCAATATCATTAGCTTCCTCACTGATTGGTGTAGTCGTCACAGGAACCGGTTCATGTGATGAACTATTTTCCAATAAGGGAGCAGGCACAATTACCTCATCAAGTTCTACTTTCCTCCCACTCACTTCTTTTGAGAGAAACTCCTTCTCTAGAAAGGATCCGAATTTAGCAACAAAAGTCTTGCCCTCAGATCTGTGATAGAAGGTGTACCCAATAGTCTCTTTTGGGTATCCTATGAAGACACATTTCTCCAATTTGGGTTCGAGCTTATCTGGTTGAAGTTTCTTCACATAAGCATCACAGCCCCACACTTTAAGAAACGACAACTTTGGTTTCTTGCTAAACCACAGTTCATAAGGCGTCATCTCAATGGATTTTGATGGTGCCCTATTTAACGTGAATGCGGCCGTCTCTAAAGCATAACCCCAAAACGATAGCGGTAAATCAGTAAGAGACATCATAGATCGCACCATATCTAGTAAAGTACGATTACGACGTTCAGACACACCATTTCGTTGTGGTGTTCCGGGTGGCGTGAGTTGCGAAACTATTCTGCATTGCTTCAAATGTAAACCAAACTCATAACTCAAATATTCTCCTCCGCGATCAGATCGTAGAAACTTTATTTTCTTGTTACGATGATTTTCCACTTCACTCTGAAATTCTTTGAACTTTTCAAATGTTTCAGACTTGTGTTTCATCAAGTAGATATATCCATATCTACTCAAATCATCTGTGAAGGTGAGAAAATAACGATACCCGCCGCGAGCCTCAACATTCATTGGACCACACACATCGGTATGTATGATTTCCAACAAATCAGTTGCTCGCTCCATAGTTCCGGAGAACGGCATTTTAGTCATCTTGCCCATGAGGCACGGTTCGCAAGTACCAAGTGATTCATAATCAAGTGATTCCAGAAGTCCATCAGTATGGAGTTTCTTCATGCGCTTTACACCAATATGACCCAAACGCCAATGCCACAAATAAGTTACACTATCATTATCAACTCTGCATCTTTTGGCTTCAACATTATGAATATGTGTATCATTACTATTGAGATTTAATAAAAATAGACCACTCTTCAAGGGTGCATGACCATAAAAGATATTACTCATATAAATAGAACAACCATTATTCTCTGATTTAAATGAATAACCATCTCGCATCAAACAAGATCCAGATATAATGTTCATGCTCAACGCTGGCACCAAATAACAATTATCCAGGTCTAAAACTAATCCCGAAGGTAGATGTAGAGGTAGCGTGCCGACCGCGGTCACATAGACTTTGGAACCATTTCCCACGCGCATCGTCACCTCGTCCTTAGCCAATCTTCACTTAATCCGAGTCCCTGTTTCGAGTTGCAAATATTAGCAACAAAACCAGTATAAAATACCCAGGTGCTACTGCGAGCATTAGTAAGGTACACATCAATAACATGTATATCCCATATACCTTTGTTCACCTTGCCATCCTTCTTATCCGCCAAATACTTGGGGCAGTTCCGCTTCCAATGACTAGTCTGCTTGCAGTAGAAGCACTCAGTCTCGGGCTTAGGTCCAGACTTGGGTTTCTTCTCTTGAGCAGCAACTTGTTTGCTGTTCTTCTTGAAGTTCCCCTTCTTCTTCCCTTTACCCTTTTTCTTGATACTGGTGGTCTTGTTGACCATCAACACTTGATGCTCCTTCTTGATTTCTACCTCCGCAGCCTTTAGCATTGCGAAGAGCTCGGGAATAGTCTTGTCCATCCCTTGCATATTATAGTTCATCACGAAGCTCTTGTAGCTTGGTGGCAGTGATTGAAGAATTCTGTCAATGACACTATCATCAGGAAGATTAACTCCCAGTTGAATCAAGTGATTATTATACCCAGACATTTTGAGTATATGTTCACTGACAGAACTATTCTCCTCCATCTTGCAGCTATAGAACTTATTGGAGACTTCATATCTCTCAATCCGGGCATTTGCTTGAAATATTAACTTCAACTCCTGGAACATCTCATATGCTCCATGACGTTCAAAACGTCGTTGAAGTCCCGGTTCTAAGCCGTAAAGCATGGCACACTGAACAATCGAGTAGTCATCTACTTTGCTCTGCCAAACGTTCTTAACGTCGTCAGTTGCATCTGCAGCACGCCTGGCACCCAGCGGTGCTTCCAGGACGTAATTCTTCTATGCGGCAATGAGGATAATCCTCAAGTTACGGACCCAGTCCGTGTAACTGCTACCATCATCTTTCAACTTAGCTTTTCAAGGAACGCATTAAAATTCAACGGAACAACAACACGAGCCATCTATCTACAACAAACATAGACAAGAAAAATACTATCAGGTACTAAGTTCATGATAAATTTAAGTTCAATTAATCATATTACTAAAGAACTCCCACTTAGACAGACATCTCTCTAGTCATCTAAGTGATCACGTGATCCAAATCAACTAAACCATGTCCGATCATCACGTGAGATGGAGTAGTTTTCAATGGTGAACATCACTATGTTGATCATATCTACTATATGATTCACGCTCAACATTTCGGTCTTCGTGTTTCGAGGCCATATCTGTATATGCTAGGCTCATCAAGTTTAACCTGAGTATTCTGCGTGTGCAACTGTTTTGCACCCGTTGTATTTGAACGTAGAGCCTATCACACCCAATCATCACGTGGTGTCTCAGCACGAAGAACTTTCGCAACGGTGCATACTTAGGGAGAACACTTCTTGATAATTAGTGAGAGATCATCTTAAAATGCTACCGTCAATCAAAGCAAGATAAGATGCATAAAGGATAAACATCACAGGCAATCGATATAAGTGATATGATATGGCCATCATCATCTTGTGCTTGTGATCTCCATCTCCGAAGCACCGTCGTGATCACCATCGTCACCGGCGCGACACCTTGATCTCCATCGTAGCATCGTTGTCGTTTCGCCACCTATTGCTTCTACGACTATCGCTACTGCTTAGTGATAAAGTAAAGAAATTACAGGGCGCTTGCATTTCATACAGTAAAGCGACAACCATATGGCTCCTACCAGTTGCCGATAACTCGATTACAAAACATGATCATCTCATACAATAAAATATAGCATCACGTCTTGACCATATCACATCACAACATGCCCTGCAAAAACAAGTTAGACGTCCTCTACTTTGTTGTTGCAAATTTTACGTGGCTGCTACGGGCTGAGCAAGAACCGTCCTTACCTACGCATAAAAAACCACAACGATAGTTCGTCAAGTTAGTGCTGTTGTAACCTTCGCAAGGACCGGGCGTAGCCACACTCGGTTCAACTAAAGTTGGAGAAACTGACACCCGCCAGCCATCTGTGTGCAAAACACGTCGGTAGAACCAGTCTCGCATAAGCTTACACGTAATGTCGGTCCGGGCCGTTTCATCCAACAATATCGCCGAACCAAAGTATGACATGCTGGTAAGCAGTATGACTTGTATCGCCCACAACTCCTTGTGTTCTACTCGTGCATATAACATCTACGCATAAAACCAGGCTCTGATACCACTGTTGGGGAATGTAGTAATTTCAAAAAATTTCCTACACACACGCAAGATCATGGTGATGCATAGCAACGAGAGGGGAGAGTGTTGTCCACGTACCCTCATAGACCGAAAGCGGAAGCGTTAGAATAACGCGGTTGATGTAGTCGTACGTCTTCACGGCCCAACCGATCAAGCACCGAACTACGGCACCTCCGAGTTCTAGCACACGTTCAGCTCGATGACGTTCCTCGAACTCCGATCCAGCCGAGTGTCGAGGGAGAGTTCCGTCAGCACGACGGCGTGGTGACGATATTGATGTTCTACCGTCGCAGGGCTTCGCCTAAGCACCGCTACAATATTATCGAGGAAGCCTATGGTGGAGGGGGCACCGCACACGGCTACGAGATCAAGAGATCAATTGTTGTGTATAGAGGTGCCCCACTGCCCCCGTATATAAAGGAGCAAGGGGGGAGGGGGGGCCGGCCAGGGAGGAGGCGCGCCAAGGGGAGTCCTACTCCCACCGGGAGTAGGACTCCCTCCTTCCTTGTTGGATTAGGAGAAGGGGGGAGAGAGGAGGGAGAGAGAGGAAGGAAAGGGGGGGGGGCGCTGCCCCCCTCTCCTTGTCCTATTCAGACTAGGGAAGGAGGGGTGCGCGGCCCTGCCCTGGCCTCCTCTCCTCTTCTCCACTAAGGCCCACTATGGCCCATTAAGCCCCCGGGGGGTTCCGGTAACCCCCCGGTACTCCGGTTAAATCCCGATTTCACCCGGAACACTTCTTATATCCAAATATAGGCTTCCAATATATCAATCTTCATGTCTCGACCATTTGGAGACTCCTCGTAATGTCCATAATCACATTCGGGACTCCGAACAACCGTCGGTACATCAAAACTCATAAACTCATAATGTAACTGTCATCGAAACCTTAAGCTTGCGGACCCTACGGGTTTGAGAACTATGTAGACATGACTGAGACTCGTTTCCGGTCAATAACCAATAGCGGAACCTGGATGCTCATATTGACTCATATTCTACGAAGATCTTTATCGGTCAAACCGCATAACAACATACGTTGTTCCCTTTGTCATCGGTATGTTACTTGCCCGAGATTCGATCGTCGGTATCTCAATACCTAGTTCAATCTCATTACCGGCAAGTCTCTTTACTCGTTATGTAATGCATCATTCCATAACTAACTCATTAGCTACATTGCTTGCAAGGCTTATAGTGATGTGCATTACCGAGAGGGCCCAGAGATACCTCTCCGACAATCGGAGTGACAAAACCTAATCTCGAAATACGCCAACTCAACATGTACCTTTGGAGACACCTGTAGAGCTCCTTTATAATCACCCAGTTACGTTGTGACGTTTGGTAGCACACAAAGTGTTCCTCCGGTAAACGGGAGTCGCATAATCTCATAGTTGTAGGAACATGTATAAGTCATGAAGAGAGCAATAGCAACATACTAAACGATCAAGTGCTAAGCTAACGGAATGAGTCAAGCCAATCACATCATTCTCCTAATGATGTAATCCTGTTAATCAAATGACAACTCATGTCTATGGAACATAACCATCTTTGATTAATGAGCTAGTCAAGTAGAGGCATACTAGCGACATTAAGTTTGTCTATGTATTCACACATGTATCATGTTTCCGGTTAATACGATTCTAGCATGAATAATAAACATTTATCATGATATGAGGAAATAAATAATAACTTTATTATTGCCTCTAGGGCATATTTTCTTCACGCACTGTTTCCATGGCGAAATCCCCCACTCTCTTATTCCCTACCGCTGCTCTCCACTCAATTTCAACCCTTTTCTCCCACTCTCTTCTTCCCTCCTATCACCGACGCATGGTCCCGAAGGAGACCCTGTCAGTGACGGAGGTGGCGGAGGATTCGAGCATCACGCTTGACCGGAAGATCAACTCGGCGACATGGCAAAATCGCCGCATCATAGCGAAGGTCGGAAAGGCAGAAATGCTCAAGAAGCAAAAGGCCGACGGAGGGCGTGCTGGAGGCGGGCGAGGTAGTGGGCATGGTGGTCATGGACGTGGTGGAGGTGGAGGCCTGGGCCGCGGTGCCCCGGAGCTATCGCTGACCGTGCACACACCGCCATGGCCGGAGCATTACAAGGGTCTGTACTTCTACGCCGCCAAGCAGCTCGGTAGGCAGTGGACGGCAACCGCCATAGGGCAAAAGCCTTTCAGCATCAATGTTAACGCGGCGCCATTTCTTTTCTTCGAGTGTTCATCGCCGCAACTTGCCCAGATGCGGATGACGGATGTGGAGCATATGCGTGCCCGCATGCTGTTCGATGGTATGCCTAAAGTGGGAGAGCAAGCATACGACGACGCGGACAGAGAGATGTTTGGCATCATCCACGAGGGAGGCTGAGGAGGTTGCTATGAGGAAGGACAGGTGGATGACTCCGAGCCCACCCAGTGATCGGCCGATGACGTGATCCGGCGCGCTATGTACCAGACGTATTTGAAATTTCAAGTTGCCTTTTAGGACGAACATGTGGTGAATAACTTTGGATGGTCGGCTTGTGCATCAGTGTTCGCGGACTCGTTCCCGATCCGGGGACGGATGCGATGTCCGTTTTGTGCGTCAGCGTTCACGATGCCCTAAAAAAAGATGACGAGGACATTTCGGCCCGGGCTTGAGACTGCCTCCGCCGTGCCGCCGCACGACCATCATTAACAGTAACTCCAACGCGCCAATTCATTTCGTGTGCGCATGTCCGTTTGCGTCGCGTGGACAGAAAAATCGACCCAACGCGCCATCACAAAACAAACGCGCGTTCGCTTTTCATCCGCGTGTCGACCCATTCCCGGCCCAATTTTGAGTCTGATTTGCGCCGGTGCAGACACGAGGCGGACGCGCGCCAACCACTCCCCATTGGCCCGCCAGTCGGTGGCAAAGCGTCAACCATTTCCCTCCACTTTCCCAAAACCCGTGCCCGCTCGCGCTTTCGGCCGCTCGCCATGGACGACGCCCTCGATGCCGCCGCCAACCTCGCCTCCCTCGCCTCATCCGGCCTCACCTTCGCCCCCTCCGGCAAAGGCAAGCCCCGTACCCCCCGCAAGACCGCCGCGTCGCCCAAGAAGAAGCAGCTGACGCTCGAGGAGCGGGCCGTGCAGTCAGCCAAGAGGAAGGGCCGGAGGCACGCGACGGACACAAGGGATGAAGCATCGGCCATCGCCATCCTCGCCGCCACCGCACAGCAGGAGAGAACCAACGCCCGAGTCGCGGCGGCAACAAGGGAGGCCCTGATCTACCTAGGGTTAGACCCTAGCCAGCACGGTATCGTCAGCGCCGCCGTGGCCGCGGGCCAGCACGGGCTCGTCTGCATTTCCTCGGATGGTGCTGCCAGAGTCGCCGCGTGCGTCTGCCACGCACCCGATTCCCGGCTTCCACGTCTATCTGCAAGCCTCCCGACTCTCCGGGGAATGCTCGCCGAAGGTGAGCATGGTGGCGCCTTCCACGCCCGCGCCCATGTCCATCGACCTCAACGCCGTGCCGGATGGGCGGTGCATCATCATCCGGAGGGGCGAGGAAACACCTGCGGAAGATGCCAGCCAACGTGCTCCCCGGCGCCCGTAACCTGTTCGACAGAATGCAGGCGGCCGACGACGAGGAAACGACCAACCGTTTCATCATGTCATCTTCGGAGGTGGTGCGGCGGCCGCTGGCGACGATCCCGCTGCGGCTAGCTATGATCCCGATAAGAGTCAAAGGCAAGACGACCGAGCGCCATTCACGCCAGCAACCTATGATCAAGCTGCTATGCACGACTCCTTCGTAGAAGATTAGGTCGGCCTCCCGCTTGGTGTCCGCCCTAACATCTAACGTCGGTTGCACTCCAGCGCGTCCTTGTCTCCTTTGGTAGCCGTGCATCCGTGCGGTGCGGCCCGCTTTAGGTGCACCTGGAAAAAAAAGGCCACAGGTAGTTGGCGCCTCTCTCGTCCCATCGCCCGCGCCGCGCCGCCAAGGAAAAGAAGGAACCCGAAATCTCAAAAGTGCACGCGCACTTTTTTGTGAGACCGAGCGGCCGGCTGTCAACCACACGATTTCAATCACACGCGTGCATCCCCACTCCAGATGTCATCTGGTCGGGAGCCCACATCGTCATCCCATTCCAGCCAGCCGGCCTACCCACCATCCACCCCGCTGTCTCTCACTGTCTCGCATCTCCCCAAATTCATCTGGATCCAGTCGCCGTCGGCTCCTCCGAGCGCGGCCCTCTCCGGATCCGCATGACCGCATCCACAAGCCGGCCTCCTCCTCTGGCTCGACCCCGAGATCCCCCACCCAGAACCTTCCCGGCGACGGTGCGGTCCAGGCCGCCGTGGAGCCATGGATCTAGGCCATGGCCCTCCCTGCTCGTACCTCCATCCCCTCTACCACGATGAAGACGAGGCCCTAGCACTCACCTCCCCCACGAGCTCCAGGCATGAGGTCCAAGACCCGCCTCATCCAGATCGGGCCGTAGTGTCGCGCCACCACCACGTGAACCCGGCTGCCTCCTCCGCCATTGACGACGTCCACACGGACGGCCGTGCACCACCAACACCACCACCTCTCCCCCGTCACTCGGCTACATGGAGGACGTGTAGGTGCTACATGCGGCCTCTCCTCTCTCTCTCTCCATAGTTGCAATGGATGCCTGCAAAAAAATTTAAGAACAAGTACGAGCTAGCTAAGGGATCAACAGAATCCAGCACCAGATCACCTGATGCAGTAATTCAGGAACATCATTTGCTTTTTTGTTTCTGGTATTTGATCTGATGCATTTATACCTGACATGGGTGTTCCTTCCATTGCAATGATGGGATTAGTCTGCATTTCGTACATCAATTTCTAGTTTGAGTTGCTATGGTCGACCAGAGTTAGGTGTACAAGTTTGTTGTCTGACTTAATGTGTAACTATCTCACAATGATCAATTCATAATGTGGTTCGTGTTAACTAGTAGCATAAGTTCATCAGGATCATTATTCCGTGTTCTATCAGGATCATCATTTTGTGTTGTATCAGGGTCAATGACCAATCTGGACGGTCTCTTTTCAGATGGTAGTTGAACGCGGAGAAGGGAGATACTAGCATGCTTTGCGTTCGTCAATCTGGACGGTCTTTCAGGTGGTGTTTGAACGCAGGGACGGAAATACTAGCAAGCTGCTGCTGATGATTTTTACACACATGCCTTGTACGAGCTCATGGCAGCTCCGCGCGGCTGTGATTCAACTTGGCCTTGTACGAGCTCATGGCAGCTTCCCATCAATATCTGGTATGTCATGTCAGGAAATGCAAGTTGTTTTTTCTACTGCCGCTCAAGTTGCACAGGCACTTGTATCAGTACGCATTTCTGATACAGCTTAATCTTATCTCTGTAGCACACTCGCTAGAAGGCCGTTGATTTGGATGAAATTGGGTGTCCTACATTCTGCTACTTTTGTGCTATGCTTGTTGCCTCTGTATGCTTCAGGTATAGAAAATCCTATCCACTTTCATGAAGATACAAAGAACTAGATGACATTTTTGTTTAAGCCTTGTTTAAGTTGATCTATTTTGCTATTCATATTTTTTGTTGGCATGTGTAGCAGTTGTAGTTGCACACATAATAGTTCTCAGTTGGATATGACCATCAAGCAGTTACACAACACAACAATACTAAATTGGCTAGATGAATCTAGCTCTCACATTGCTTACTTCAATTTAGCTAGACGCGGGTCATTGTAAGCTCGACCAACTACTATTTGTAAACTAGAAGCATGCATACTCTCGTCCGCATATGTACAGTACTTTCGGCATCTTGCTCAAGGAGCTATGGTGATTAGGATTAGTGGTGAGTTTGTACAGCGATTAGGGTTGAGTTGGATTTTCGCGGCGGGTTGTTCTAATTTTGCAACTATTGATATGGTTCAGCATCCTATCTTGATCCATCTATTTTTGCCTAGACTACAATTGTCCCGTTAAACATGATACTCTCTCTAGAGCTTCATTACATTATGTACCTCTTTTTTTCTTGTAAATGCATCTGTGTGGTTTCTCTGTTTTCTCGTAAGTTGCCACATGTAAGTAACTAGTTGGCTAGTTTATTGTAATAGTTGCACAGGAACGCAAACGTAGTTGGATGACTCATATACATATCTCAGTTGGCTAGCCAACTTATGAAGTTGCACACTAAGGGCTAACCAGTTGCACAAGCGATGATATTTAGACTTGGGAAATTTACTTGCGATGTTGATTCAACTTGGGTTTCTATGGCAGCTGAAGTAGAAAATGCAAATTTTGTAGCTTAACAGTTGTAATCTTATCTTACTAGATATTGATGGGAGCAATCAGACTTTTGATGTCTATGCAGTTCATCTATGTTATCGATAATTTTTCATTCAGTCATCTAATCCACCTCCACTTATGCGTGTATAGTCTGATACCTTACCCAAATAGTACTAGTACTGAAATATTAACAACATTTTCATTCTCACAGATTGTTAACTCAACCCCTTCTAGGTATTTTTCTAGGAAAAACAGTCAAATTCACTTGTACAGATGCATCACTTTTGTGATCCTGCTAGCCAATCTCTGGTATGATGCTTGAATTTTTGATGATTGGAGTGTTGATCTATACAAGAGTTTTTTAGAATTGTGATCTTCAAGTTTTTTAGAATTGTCCCAAGAGTATGTAACGACTTGGCATCCTCAGACTTTCTAGTTGCAGAATAGTATCTAATTAGTTGGCAACCTCCGTAATTCTAGCTGCACAACAATATACAACTAGTTGACATCCTCAGCTTCTCTAGTTGCACAAGAACTCAGATTAGTCCCATCTTAAAAAAAATTGAGGATTGCCGAAGAGTATGTAACGACTTGACATCCTCAGGCTTTCTAGTTGCAGAATAGTATCTAATTAGTTGGCAACCTCAGTAATTCTAGTTGCACAACAATATACAACTAGTTGACATCCTCAGTTTCTCTAGTTGCACAAGAACTCAAATTAGTCCCATCTTAAAAAAATTGAGGATTGCCCGAGAGTATGTAACGACTTGGCATCCTCAGGCTTTCTAGTTGCAGAATAGTATCTAATTAGTTGGCAACCTCAGTAATTCTAGTTGCACAACAATATACAACTAGTTGACATCCTCAGCTTCTCTTGTTGCACAAGAACTCAGATTAGTCCCATCTAAAACAAATTGAGGATTGCCCAACAGTATCTAACGACTTGGCACCCTCAGATTTTCTAGTTGCAGAAGAGTGTCTATTTAGTTGGCACCCTCATCAATTCTAGTTGGACAACATTATCCAAGTGGTTGACATCCTCAGCCTCTCTAGTTGCACAAGAATTCAGATTAATCCCATCTTAAAAAATTTGAGGGATTGTCCAACAGTATCTAATGATTTGGCACCCTCAGGTTTTCTAATTGCAGAAGAGTATCTCTTTAGTTGGCACCGTCTGCAATTCTAGTTGGACAACATTATCCAAGTAGTTGACATCCTCAGCCTCTCTAGTTGCACAAGAATATCTCATTAGTTGGCATCATCAGCATTTCTAGTCGCACAAGAATATCTCATTAGTTGGCATCATCAACATTATCCAACAGTATCTCATTTTCTAGTTGTATTTTTTAAAATATCAAATGAAGGGTATCACCAGCCTTTTTTAGTTGGCATGGTTAGTTATATACTTGCACAAGTTTTCACTCAACTGTTTTTTTTTTAATACCCAGAATGTCAACGCAGAAGTTGAGATGAATGGAGAGAATCCAGATTGCCCTTCACAGGCTGGTAGGATAATGGCGTCCCCAGGGAGATTTGTCAAGTTGAATAAAGAACTGACTCCAATGCAAGGAGCAAATTTGTGTGAGAGGCTGTTCGGGGGGTCTTCTGAACGTAGCTGAGACGCTGCCTACGGAGCTGACCAAGTACCTAGTGCAGTGCTACAAACCAGAAACTTCAAAAACCACAGCCGTCACAGTTGCACATGTTTGCTAGTATAGTTGGTACATCAAGGCTTCTCTAGTTGCACATAGTATGCAAAAGTTGGCACATGAAGGTTTTCACCTAGTTCCACATGTTTTTGCTGGTTTTATGGTCCATTAATCTTCTGTCTTTTTCACCCCCTAGAATTGCACATACTATGCAAAAGATGGTACAGGAGTTCATACATAACACATAGTAAAGGGGAGCCTGTTGACTTCAGTGCCTGGGGGATTTTTTTTGCTGGTAACAAGATCTCCACAAGGAGGTTGAGAGAACAGCAGGTAGGGAGGATCAACATGCATAGAGGGGAAGGGGAGGGATATGAGAAGGGGAAACTCACAGGGTTTTTGTTGCAGCTTTTTCCCTTGATTTCCTCAGTTTGGATCTCAGCTTCTTCTCCTTGCCATGACGATCTAGGGGTTTTCCTTAGCAGACAACCATTTTTCGTGGGTAAAAAAGATCTTTGGGGAAGGAGGAAAGGACAGGAAAGGAGAGGAGAGAGAGCTTTTGTAGCGCTGGGGTGGAGGCGTGATCGGTTGGCGGAGCTGGCCGCTCCAGGACGCCCGCCTGGTGCGCGCTGGTCGTGGGGACCGGCGGTTTTCTTTTTGGTACGGGGGACCAAAATTTTCCTTTTTTGCCGGCCGCTCGGGACTGTTTCTGTTGTGCGCTCTCGAGAGGAAAAAGGCGGCCGAAAAATGGTGGGGGTGAGCGTTTTCCTTCCTGGGACAGGGGGGACAGGCAGTTTCCTTTTTTGCCTGGCCGCTCGCGAGCGCTAGCGAGCACCCTGCCGCTCGCTAGACGTGTCCAAGAAGGAAAGAAAGGGAAAAGGATCCATCCCCGCTCCGAGTCCGATCCATCCGATCCAACCACCGCCTTCCCATCCCGGCCGTGCAACGCCACGCAGCAAGGTGTGGAGGTGGAGGTGGAGGAGCAGGGCAGGAGGGATCCCCACAAAAACAGCAGCACCAGCGGCAGCGAGCCGGGTTAGACAGAGGAGTCACGCGACGAGCGAGCGAGCGAGCGAGAAAAACGAGGCGAGAGCTCCGACCCAGCCAACCCCGAATCTGAATGGCCTCCGCCACCCCGGCGGTGCCCGACCCCGCCCTCGGCCTCCGCCACCCCGGCGCTCTCGCCCGCCGCATCGCCATGGCGCGCGGCGCCGCCGTCGCGCCGGCGCTTCGTCCCTGGCTCCTCTTCGACGCCGTGCCCCTCGTCGTCGTCGTCCTCATCGCCGCGCACGTCCTCGCCCTCGTACGCCCCCTCCTCTGCCCTCAACTCAAA
>NC_041381.1:321867284-321881947 GCF_002162155.2 Triticum dicoccoides
GAGACACTCCTCCGGGTGAGCGCTGGCCGGATTGGGGCTAAACTTGGGTGTTTTGTGTGCTGTGGCAGGGCTACTGGATCTACAGGCTCGCCACCGACGGGTCCAAGCTCCCTGCGCGGAGCAAGAAACACTAGACAGCAGCCGCAGGCCCGCAGTGGCTGCCTGGGTGTAAGGCCCTTCTTCCTTGCTCTTTCATCTCCCTCCTTTTACTCATCATTGGCTGCAATTCTTATGATGGATTGTGGTTTCAAGGATTGCTTGGTTGCCTGCGTGACAGAGTCTGTCTGAATGCCTAGTTACGGGGGTGATTTGTGCGATATCTGCAGGATTGTGGCTACTAGCGAGCTGGCTGAAATGTTGGAATTACCATTGTCATAGTGTCGACATCTAGTTCAGTATGTTTTTTTCGAAAAGGCATCAAGCGATGCACACATCCATTATTATATTATTTGACAAAGCCTTACAAAATAAATACATGGATCAACCCAAAGCCATCTTCCTGGAGAAACCTGTCGCCCTACCTACAAGGTTAATGATGTGTCCCTACCTCACCATACAAAACGGTGGCCTCATCAAACCACCTGCCGGCTAGCCGGGAGCACCAACTGGTGCAGCAGACCCTCAACACACACCACATGTGCACGCTCTAGAATCCACCACCGCCATCTTCAAGCCGTCCCGTCTTCAGGCGTGATCAATGCATTGATCTTGCCAGACCCTTCTGCCGTCGACGCCACCAGGACGCCAGACAACGCTACCCTCCTGCGCATGCCCATCAAACGGTGTCCAGTGCCGAGACCCGTTGCACCATGCTGCCCAGACTCGCAGCTATCAAGACCGTAGATCCCACGCCGCTCCACCTTGGTCACCGCACGAGAAGCATGCGGAGACTTGCGCCCAGCCATCGAAGCCAAACACTTGTCTCTCTAGCCGATGAATGGCTCCAAAGATAATGCCTCAATGGGGGTGACAACGCTGGAACATCGCCATCTTCGATCTGGAAAGCCTAAATCCGGGGTTCTCCCCCGGAGCGCACAGGGACCGAGAATCGCCCTACAATGTCTCCAACGAGGTAACGACGCCTACGGGCGCCGTTGTCGATGGTTCCGGCCGAGGCCGAAAGAAGCTTTTGCTGGCATACTCGCACCCAACACCGGTTGGACCAACGGATCCATCTCCACTGTCTTCCGCCACACCCCAAGGAAATGTCCCTGCTGTCGGTAGACATTCACACACGATCGGAGCCGCAGCCGCAGCCGTGCCACCACCGCCAGGAACTATTGCATCGACGGGGTGGGTCATCGACCGTAGAAGAAGCTCCATCGCTGCGCGGTCGATGCCGGACAGCGCACACGCCGGACCAGGACACCCGCTTGAAGATCCACCGCGGCCGCAACCCGGAACCATGACAGAGGAAGGCCCCGCCGCCCCCGTCCTTGGCAGCCGCACGGCTTACGGCGACCTCGGGAGGTGACAAGAGGGTGGATGGGAGTGGAGGGGCAGTGGATGAGAAATCTCACCGGCGGCTGATGATCTAGTACAGTATGTAGGACGCTCTTTAGCGATCCACACTAAATCAGTGGCCAGTGGGTTTTGGGGCTTCAACCAGATTAACCGTTGGAGAGCTTGCCTGAATACCAGTTCCACATATTGTTGGAGTTAGGTTTTTATTATTTTGTATAGGATAGCGGATAATAATGAAGCTGTGCTGAAATTGTTGATTATGACTATATGTGTTTCCTGTTTTGTTTGGGCCCTTTGCTTTATGAAAACACTCTTCTAAACATTGTCATGAATCGTATTAATGAGGCACTTCTGTGCGGTACTCATGTTTTGAGAAAACCCATTTGGGCTTACAAGGATAAGCTATTTCACTCGTTGTTATTCTTAGTATTCATATTATTCTGTTGGGACAGAAGCTTAAAAGTTTTCCAATTAGGTACCACTTTGATGCTTACTGAACCATGGCTGCAGTAACTAGCAAACAACTATTTAACGTGTCTTCATGCTTAATTTTTCAGCCCTTCACTTTTGTGCTTGCTCTCCCATATTGCCTCTGTAGTAATTTTCAAGCCTTCTTGTGATTTTGATTCGGTAAAATTTAGGCTATTTTGCCTTGAAGACCTGTAGCAATATTTGTCATTGAAGTAATTTCAACAAAATCAAGTTTTTATACCAGTTTCTTATATGGTATGCATCTCAAATGTAAAATCTTGTTTTGCTCCTGGTTTTTAGAATATTCATGGGTTTAGGGGTTCCAAAATAAAATCACAACAACAACAACAACAACAAAGCCTTTAGTCCCGAACAAATTGGGGTAGGCTAGAGGTGAAACCCATAAGATCTCGCGACCAACTCATAGTTCTGGCACATGGATAGCAAGCTTCCACGCACCCCTGTCCATGGGAGGAGTCCGTAAAGAGAGATCGGGTGATATTTCAATCCTTCAGATATCTCTTTACAGACTCCTCCCATGTCAAGTTCGGTCTACCCAATCTCTCTTTACATTATCAGCACGCTTTAGCCATCCGCTATGCACTGGAGCTTCTGGAGGCGCCTGCCCTGAATATGCCCAAACCATTTCAGACGACGTTGGACAAGCTTCTCTTCAATCGATGCTACCCCAACTCTTTATCTCGTATATCATCATTCCGGACTCGGTCCTTCCTCGTGTGGCCACACATCCATCTCGACATGCGCATCTCCATCACACCTAAGTGTTGAACATGTCGCCTTTTAGTCGGCTAACACTCAGTCGTACAACATTGTGGGTCGAACCGCCGTCCCACTCTTGTCACAGAGAATGCCAGAAGCTTGGCGCCACTTCATCCATTCGGCTTTGATTCGATGGTTCACATCTTCATCAATACCCCCATCCTTCTGCAATATTGACCCCAAATATCAAAAGGTGTCCTTTTGAGGCATCACCTACCCATCAAGGCTAACCTCCTCCTCCTCGTGCCTAGTAGTACTGAAACCGCACTTCATCTACTCGGTTTTAGTTCTACTAAGCCTAAAACTTTTTGATTCCAAGTTTTGTCTCCATAACTCACTTCCTATTGACCCCCGTCCGACTGTCGTCGACTAGCACCACATCATCCGCAAAGAGCATACAGTATGGGATATCTCCTTGTATATCCCTTGTGACCTCATCCATCACCAAAGCAAATCTCAAAGCTGACCCCTGGAGTCCTATTTTAATCGGGAAGTCATCAGCGTCGCCATCACTTGTTCGGACACTTTTCACAACATTATCGCACATGTCCTTGATGAGGGTAATGTACTTTGCTGGGACTTTGTGTTTCTCCAAGGCCCACCATATGACATTCCGCGGTATCTTATCATAGGCCTTCTCCAAGTCAATGAACACCATATGCAGGTCCTCCTTTTGCTCCCTGTATCTCTCCATAAGTTGTCGTACCAAGAAAATGGTTTCCATGGCCGACCTCCTAGGCATGAAACAAATTGATTTTTGGTCACGCTTGTCATTCTTCTTAAGCGGTGCTCAATGACTCTCTTCCATAGCTTCATTGTATGGCTCATCAGCTTAATTCCACGGTAATTAGTACAACTATGAACACCCCCCTTGTTCTTGAAGATTGGTACTAATATACTCCGTTTCCATTCATCTGGCATCTTGTTTATCCGAAAAATGAGGTTGAAAAGCTTGGTTAGCCATACTATCGCTATGTCCCCAAGGCCTCTCCACACCTCAATGAGGACACAATCAGGGCCCATCGCACTGCCTCCTTTCATCCTTTTGAAAGCCTCGTTGATCTCAGACTCCTGGATTCGCCGCACAAGACGCATGCTGCTATCATCAAAGGAGTCGTCCAGTTCAATGGTAGAACTATCATTCTCCCCATTGAACGGCTTGACTCCCGCCATGTATGCTTAATCTCCTCGTCCTTCACCAGGAGTTATTCTGCTCCGTCCTTGATGCATTTGACTTGGTCAACATCCCTCGTCTTCCTCTCTCGGATCCTGGCCATCTTATAGATGTCCCTTTCGCCTTCCTTCGCGTCTAACCGTTGGTAGAGATCCTCATACGCCCGACCCCTTACTTCACTGACAGCTCGCTTTGCGGCCTTCTTCGCCATCTTGTGCTTCTTTATGTTGTGTGCACTCCTATCCAGGTATAGGCATCTGAAACAATCTTTCTTCTCCTTAATAGCCTTCTAGGCATCATCATTCCACCACCAGGTATCTTTAACTTTGCTTCTACTTCCCCTGCACACTCCAAACTCCTCCAAGGCGACCTTACGAATGCAATTCGCCATCTTCATCCACATATTGTTTGCATTCCCTCCTTCCTCCCAAGGGCCCTCCTTAATGACCCTCACCTTGAACGCCTGAGCTATCTCCCCTTGAGCTTCCACCACTTCGTTCTAGCGACTTTGGCATGCTTATCTCGCTGGACACGAATCCGAAAGCGGCAGCCAGCTACCATAAGCTTATGCTGAGGGAAAACACTCTCTCCAGGTATCACCTTATAGTCTAGGCACGCACGCCTATCTTCTCTTCTCGACTGAATGAAATCAATCTGGCTAGAGTGTTAACCACTACTAAAAGTCACTAGATGTGATTCTATCTTTATAAAGAGGGTGTTAGCTACGATCATGTCGTAGGCTAGAGCAAAGCTTAAGACATCTTCTCCTTGATTCCTGATGCCATAGCCAAAGCCCCCCTTCAAAACCTGTGTTAGATGTACCCACGCGGCCAATGAGGTCTCCTCCTATTAAGAGCTTCTCGCCAATCCGTACACTCCAAACCATGTCCTCCAGGCCTTCCTAGAACTCCCTTTTGGTGTTCTCATTGTGGCCTACTTGCGGGGCATACACACGCTGATAACGTTGAGAACTAAGTCCCCCAGTACCAGCTTGACCAGGATAATCCGGTCCCCACGTCTCTTGACGTCTACCACTCCATACTTGAGGCTCTTATTGATCAAAATGCCTACGCCATTTCTGTTTGCAGCTGTCCCCGTGTACCACAGATTGAAGCCGGTATCGTCCACCTCCTGGCCCTTGCCCATTCCGATATGCAGTGTCGTTGAGAGGGTTACGCCCCAACGAAAATCTTTTGGGTTTCATCTCCGTAAGAGTGGCTGAGTTTTGACGTTGGCTCGCCAAGCCTATCACAAGTTCACAACCCTCCTCCTTTACCTGGGCTTGGGACCGGCTATGTTGAGACAACATAGGCGGAGTTGGGTTTCAAAATAAAATCCTTGTCTAAAAAATGATATTGATTATTTCTTTAGCTAATAATTTGCACAAAGAAGATAATCTGTTAAACATTGCTTAGTGTGTACATTATGTGAGATTGCGAATGGCCCTTGCCTTGAAAGGAAAAGGATGATGTGACTCAGATGATGTAACAACTTGATTTTGTCCTCTGCAAAGCATGACTTTTCGAAGGCTTGTAATTTATGAGTAAAATCTTGCCATGAACAAGCATGGAGGAATTCTATCTTTTCTTTCAAATACAAAAGAACGTTCTTCATGAATAAATGCTGCGCTGGTATTATGTATCAACTTATTTATTCTGCTTGGATAGATTTGTATATCCCATCTGTAAGAGATTCTGGAAGAAAATGGATATTATGATTGAGTCTGTTGCCCCCTTATGTTAACCAAGCATGATCAACCTCTTTAAATTTTGTTTTTTCTCTTTGGTGACCTGCTAACAAAAATATTTTGTTACTCCTGCTCCCATGCTCCCAATTCCTCAAGTCTGTCCGCCCATGTAGCAACACAAATGATAGTGCACAATTGTTCTTTGAAATAACTTATATGTGCTATGAATTCTTTGATTGTTTGTTTACGGTGTTACTATTGCGGTTATGCTTACCTTACTACAGCACCGCCTACCTGGCTACCTCCATTCTGTTCATTTTCGTTTGTTGTAAAAAATGATGTCTAACAAAGAGATAAACGACACACAAGGATTTTGATCAGCTCCAGTATTAACAGAATTCTTTACTCTCGAGTTTCAGATGCATTCTGTTCATTTTCGTTTGTTGTAAAAAATGATGTCTAACAAAGAGATAAACGACACACAAGGATTTTTTACCAGCTCCAGTATTAACACAATCCTTTACTCTGGTGTTTCAGATGCATAGAAGAAAAACATTCATATGTTAATAGTAACCTTCGTAACGCTTTAAACATTCTCCAATTAAATCATATTCGTTCTCTTTGTTGCAGGCTTGTAGCGTTTTAGCCGTCTAGGTTTTTGCATCTCTGCTTCTCGATCTCCAAGGTTTCCCGTGTAAAGTGATGGCGTGGCAAAACTCGTGAAAGAAGTGGAGGTAGGAAACCTGTCACTCGGAGTGATCTGTTCAGATGTTGGTTTCGAACGTGGCGTGAGCTGGTGCGTGGAAAGGGGCCTTCTATGGCCATACATAGCATAGGTTTGAGTTGTTAAAAAGGTTTGTCTACTCATAGATGATGTTTCTGTCTAAAAGACCATTAGCTAGATAAGTACTCCCATTTTCATCTGACGTGGGCTTGTATAATCTTTACGAGAGCATCTTTTTCTTTGCCCCTAACCATGTAAGGTTGGCATGGAAGTTTCTACCCTGTCTGAACAAGTTGGTCATGGCACTGCGACTGCTTGCTCATGCGCGCACCTCCGTGACAATTATTCCTCCTGATCATGTTTGGATGTCTGGACAAGATTGCCCAGCATATAAGACTAGTGTACATCCCTTCAAGACAAAGCTCAGGCCCCGATGGCTTTACAGGAAATTATTCTTCAAGAATTGTTGGGATATTATTAAAGATGACATCATGCTTGTGATTAATAGCTTCTTGAACCTCCATGCGGTGAAGTTGCAATGGCTCAACTCGGCAAATATTGCTCTCATTCCTAAGGCCCTTCCCAGTGCTCCATGTTGGACAAGTGCTAAGCATGTCATATAAGCTAAAAAATGACATGCCACAACAATTAAAGAGGAGAGAGAGCACTTTGGTGACCCAGGAAGAACCAATGCTAAGCGTGCGAACCAAGGCAAACCATTTAAATGAAAGAAGCTGACCAATGCATGAAAGAGTTTAGGTGCTAAATCATTTAATAAAGTGGGCTTAGCAACAAGTTAAGCACCTATGCATTGGGGAGTTGAGTTGCTAAGCTATTTAATGCACTTCACCTTATCTAAGCACCTTTGCATTGGAAGAGGTCTACTGACATTTCTGAGGAAATCTCTGACTTCAATTAGTCTTGCCTATGATGTGGCCAAGCTCGCCAAGACCCTTGCCACTAGGCTGACTCCCCACATGAATGATATCATGTTCATCATAGAGTGATTTCGTCAAGAAGAGAAGCATACATAACAACTTCATGTATGTGTGAAATTTGGCTAGAAGATTCCATCGTACTAAGAAACCCATGCTCCTGGGCCTTTGACTCATTTAGATGGGACTACTTGATGGAGATGTTGAGTTACCATGGCTTCCCTACCTGCTTCCGTGATTGGATCTCAACACTTCTCTCTTCGGCGTCCTCGAGAGTCTTGCTCAATGGACTTGCCAGTGATACTGATCAAGCATGATCATGGGCTTCGGCAGGGTGACCGAGTGTCCCCCTTGCTTTTCATGCTCGCCACTTACCTGCTGCATCATGTCCTCAATAAGCCACTTCTCAAGGAAAGCTTCACCCTTTGTCGGGAGGCACACGGGGATTCGTGCCTCACTCTACGCAGATGATGATGCTGTTTTTTCGTGACCCCATCAAGGATGACTTTCAATTCCTCGCCACCATGCTTGCATCCTTCGGTAGTTGCTCACATCCGATATGGCGCATTGATCTTGATGATATTCTTCAATCCTTCCCTGTGTGCCGTTCCGCCTTCCCTATTCGTTACATCGGCCTCCCTCTCACTGTCAAAAGTTTTTATTAGGATTCACTTCAACATCTTGAAGACAACACCGCTGGTAAATTGGCACCTTGGAGAGGAAAGCATGTCGCTATCTCGCTTTGCATGACCTTGCTCAAGGCGGTCCTTACGATGGTAGGTTGATGGTGGCATTTTTTGGGGAGTCCTCTTGGCTTCTACCACATTACACCGCAGGACCTTCTGGTGGAGGTACTGAAATAGATTGTCAGGTTGAGGCAGGCTTATCTTTGGGCTGTAGCTTACAAGGTGACTGGTGGCAAGTGAAGTCAACTGGGAACAAGTTTGCAAACCAAAGGAATTTGGAGGTCTTGGCATCTTGAATCTTGGGAAGTTTGCCACTGCTACGATGGCTTTGCCTCCACATGGATGACCCTGTTGGGGAACGCGGTAATTTCAAAAATTTCCTACGATCACGCAAGATCTATCTAGGTGATGCATAGAAACGAGAGGGGAGAGTGTGTCCACGTACCCTCGTAGACCAAAAGCGGAAGCGTTTAGTTAACGCGGTTGATGTAGTCGAACGTCTTCGCGATCCAACCGATTCAAGCACTGAACGTACGGCACCTCCGCGTTCAACACACGTTCAGCTCGGAGACGTCCCTCGTACTCTTGATCTAGTTGAGGCCGAGGGAGAGTTTCGTCAGCACGACGGCGTGGTGACGGTGATGATGAAGTTACCGGCGCAGGGCTTCGCCACTACGACGATATGACCGAGGTGTGTAATTGTGGAGGAGGGCACCGCACACGGCTAACAATTGTCAACTTGTGTGTTCTAGGGTGCCCCCTGCCCCTGTATATAAAGGAGCGGGGGGGAGTCCGGCCGGCCCCTGTAGGGCGCGCCCCAAGTAGGATTCCTACTAGGAATCCTATTCCTAGTAGGTTTCCAACTTGGGGAAGGGAGGGGGAAGGAAGGAGAGGGAGAGAGGGAAGGCAAGGGCGGCGTCGCCCCCCTTCCTTGTCCTATTCGGACTCAGGGGGAGGGGGCGCGCGGCTTGCCCTGGCCGGCCCCTCTCTCTCCACTAGGGCCTATCGAGGCCCATTAGTTCCCCGGGGGGTTCCAGTAACCCTTCGGCACTCCGGTTTTATCCGAAACTTCTCCGGAACACTTCCGGTGTCCGAATATAGTCGTCCAATATATCGATCTTTATGTCTCGACCATTTCGAGACTCCTCGTCATGTCCATGATCACATCCGGGACTCCGAAAAATCTTCGGTACAACATATCACATAAACTCATAATACAATCGTCATCGAACGCGTTAAGCATGCGGACCATACGGGTTCGAGAACTATGTAGACATGACCTAGACACGTCTCCGGTCAATAACCAATAGCGGAACCTGGATGCTCATGTTGGTTCCTACATATTCTACGAAGATCTTTATCGGTCAAACCGCATAACAACATACGATGTTCCATTTGTCATCGGTATGTTACTTGCCCGAGATTCGATCGTCGGTATCTCAATACCTAGTTCAATCTCGTTACCGGCATGTCTCTTTACTCGTTAATTAATACTTCATCCCGCAACTAACTCATTAGTCACAATGCTTCCAAGGCTTATAGTGACGAGTATTACTGAGAGGGCCCAGAGATACCTCTCCGAAACACGGAGTGACAAATCCTAATCTTGATCTACGCCAACCAAACAAACACCTTCGGAGACACATGTAGAGCACCTTTATAATCACCCTTTTATGTTGTGACGTTTGGTAGCACACAAAGTGTTCTTCCCGTATTCGGGAGTTGCATAATCTCATAGTCTGAGGAACTTGTATAAGTCATGAAGAAAACAATAGCAATGAAACTAACACGATCATAATGCTAAGCTAACAGATGGGTCATGAAAGTGCTAGTATTCGACTAGAGGTGGGGGGGGGTGGTGGTGAATAGACGAGTTTTATGAAAGTCTTCAAAACATGGGTGTTTCGAAGACAAACGATAGAAATAACCCTATTGATATGCAGCGGAAGGTAGACTACACTAGACAAGCCATAGTCAAGTAAGCAATGAAGTGAAAGCACGAAGACTATAAGAAGCTAGGTAGATTGGATCAGGATGGAAGATAGTATGAAGCCAAACAGACAGCCAAACAGACAACAGTCTTCACATAGTGAAGTCAAACAGATAAGGCAAGTAGGCAAAGACTTCATGAAGACAAACTGTAAGTAAGGTGAGAGAGGTAGGATAGAACCAGTTCCTCGGAGAGGAAAAGGGGTTTGTTCGACCAGTTCGAGTTGCTGTGACAAATGTACGTCTGGTTAGGGAGCTTGAGATTCAACTCAGAAGACCGCGTCTTCACCTTATTCCCCTTGAGCTAAGAACACTTAGTCCTCGCCCAATCACTCTGGTAAGTCTTCAAGGGAGACTTCCAAACCTTCACAGACTTCGTTCACCGGCAATCCACAATGACTCTTGGATGCTCAGAACGCGACGCCTAACCGGCTGGAGGATTCACAGCCCTCAAGTGTAAAGTCTTTAGATCACGCGGACAAAAAGACTTCAGTGATGCCTAACACTCTTTGGCTCTGGGTGTTTTGGGCTTTGTCCTCGCAAGGATTCTCTCTCAAAGGGTTCGGAGGTGGGTTGCTCTCAAACGACAAAAGCCGTGCACTAACTCTGAGCAGCCACCAATTTATGGTGTAGGAGGTGGGCTATTTATAGCCAGGAGGCAATCCGACCTGATTTGTCCAAAATGACCCTGGGTCACTAAGGAACTGACACGTGTCCAACGGTCAGATTTCGAACACACGCGGCAGCTTGACTTGGGCTACAAGAAAAACTGACTCGTCCAACTCTGGATAAGATTTGCTCTCATTGTCTTCGCTCGAAGACATAGGATTTGGTTGAGCATCACATCAGTCACTCTTGACTTTGTTCACTTGGACCCCACTTAACAGTACAGTGGTTCCTATGACTCAACAAAGAAGAAAAGGAAACTACGAAACAACTATGTCTTCGCACTCCATAGTCTTCATGCGATGTCTTCTCCTGTCATAGTCTTCAATGTGAATGTCTTCACAGACCACCATTGTCTTCAATGTCTTCACACATTTTTAGGGGTCATCTTTGGTAGGTAAACTGAATCAATATGGGACTACTACCTATGTTATCCCGCAATTCTCACAAACACATTAGTCCCTCAACCAGGTTTGTCGTCAATACTCCAAAACCAACTAGGGGTGGCACTAGATGCACTTACAATCTCCCTCTTTTTGGTGTTTGATGACAAACTGGTTGAAGTTTTCAACGGGGATAAAAGTATGTGAAAGTTTAGTGTTGTGAGTATTGTCTTCATACATAAGACGAGGCTCCCCCTTGAAGATGTGCATATAAATGATTTGCGTTTGAATGCAAATGCACATGGCAGGTTTTGCTTTGTGGAGGCCATCATCAAAGTGTGAAGACAATTGATTATGCATATAAGCAAATAACTAAGATAATGAAATGCATAATGAAAAATGGACGTCTGAAGAATGACTTCATGCGGGATTTATCATCGCATCACATAATAGCAGATAAAGTAGCAGACGACCATCAAGTTTAAGTGTTACAACTCAGAGAACCAAATGTATGAAAAGACGAGAGTTGTAAAACTTGGCAAACGTAATGCAGCCACCCATAAGGACTCGCTTGAAGACTATCAACTCCTATGCTTCTCCCCCTTTTGTCAGTAATGACCAAAAAGGTTTGAAGACATAGAGCATCTACTCGTTCCCAGAAGGAGCGGATGGAGGAGCAGGGTCAACGTTGGAGTTTGGTGGTGCAGAGGGGCCTGGTGCAGTGTCGATACGTGCCGAAGTGGTAGTTGGTGAAGTAGCATCATCTTCATCATCGATGACTCTGGCATTGACATTGGCCGCTGAGGAGGAGTACTCATAGTCTTCGAGCGATGGAGTCCGACGCAAGATAGCGTTCCTGGTAGGAGTGGAGTCAAATGTGAATCTCTTTGTGAAGCCATCTTGATGAAGATCATCTTCAGAACTGAGTAATGTCAGACTCTTCCACGACCGCCGACAGGTTTCATGAGTGACAAATGCATTCTTGGTGGCTATATTGCGAATGCGATTAACATCCATCAAGATACTCTGCATTTGACATTTGAGCCAGAAATGATGCTTATCCTCTTTCTGATGCAAGGCCACGAGAAGCTCTCGGTCATTGAGCACACGAGATCTCTTCCGAGGCCTATGAGCAATAGTGCTTTCAGTGGCTTCAGTATGGGCACGATGAGGTGCACGTGTATTTCCAGCCAAAGGATAAACACGAGTGGCAGCATGAATTCCTTCAACATGTTGAGTGAAACTTTGATGATCGACATTGTGAAGATAAATTGGCTCCTTGGCAGGCTCTGGGTAAATGGCTTCGACAGACATATCAACCTCTGGCAGGAATATGAGATAGTTGCGCGCAGAGGGCTGATAGTTGACAACAGAGTGAAGCTTGATAAGGCACATTACCCATGGAGCATAAAACTTTAGACCAAATATATCAGAGCCGATGCAGCAAGTTGTCGGATGAAGAAATCCTGAGCATTGAAGCTGATGCCATTGAGAATATAAAAGACCAATGTCTTCATTGAGCCTCCAAGCTTTGCTGCAGAAGAATGTCCTTTGACGGGCCATAGAGTTCGCCTGATAATGTGATAGATGGTGTGGGGTGATACGTCTCCAACGTATCTATATTTTTTGATTATTCCATGCTATTATATTACCTGTTTTGGATATTTACGGGCTTTATTTTACACATTTATATCATTTTTGGGACTAACCTACTAACCGGAGGCCCAGCCCGTATTGTCATTTTTTTGCCTATTTCAGTATTTCGAAGAAAAGGAATATCAAACGGAGTCCAAATGCAATGAAACCTTCGGGAGCGTGATTTTTGGAACGAACGTGACCCAGAGGACTTGGAGTGCAAGTCAAGAAGCAGCCGAGGCGGCCACGAGGGTGGAGGGCGCGCCCACCCCTACAGGGCGCGCCCCCTATCTTGTGGGCCCCTCGGGCGGCCACCGACCTACTTCTTCCTCCTATATATACCCACGTACCCCGAGAACATCAGAACAAGCCACGAAAACCTAATTCCACCGCCGCAACCTTCTGTATCCGCGAGATCCCATCTTGGAGCCTTCGCCGGCGCTCCGCCGGAGGGGGAATCGAGCACGGAGGGCTTCTACATCAACACCATAGCCCCTCCGATGAGTTGTGAGTAGTTTACCACAGACCTTCGGGTCCATAGTTATTAGCTAGATGGCTTCTTCTCTCTTTTTGGATCTCAATACCATGTTCTCCTCAATCTTCTTGGAGATCTATTCGATGTAACTCTTTTTGCGGTGTGTTTGTCGAGATCCGATGAATTGTGGGTTTATGATCAAGTTTATCTATGAGAAATATTTGAATCTCCTCTGAATTCTTTTATGTATGATTGAGTTATCTTTGCAAGTCTCTTCAAATTATCAGTTTGGTTTGGCCTACTAGATTGATCTTTCTTGCAATGGGAGAAGTGCTTAGCTTTGGGTTCAATCTTGCGGTGTCCTTTCCCAATGACAGCAGGGGCAGCAAGGCACGTATTGTATTGTTGCCATCGAGGATAAAAAGATGGGGTTTATATCATATTGCATGAGTTTATCCCTCTACATCATATCATCTTTCTTAATGCGTTACTCTGTTCTTTATGAACTTAATACTCTAGATGCATGCTGGATAGCGGTCGATGTGTGGAGTAATAGTAGTAGATGCATGCAGGAGTCGGTCTACTTGTCACAGACGTGATGCCTATATACATGATCATGCCTAGATAATTTCATAATTATTCGCTTTTCTATCAATTGCTCGTCAGTAATTTGTTCACCCACCATAATACTTATGCTATCTTGAGAGAAGCCACTAGTGAAACCTATGGCCCGGGTCTATCTTTTATCATATAAGCTTTCAATCTACTTTTATTTGCATCTTTACTTTTCCAATTCATGACCCGCAAGTATACGGGATAATTGTAGCCTCTTTCGGTAAGTAAGAGCGTCGAACCCAACAAATATTCTCTCAAGTCCTATCTGCCACTAATACGACTCTACGCACGCTTAGTGTTCGCTTTACCTAGAACAAGTATGAAACTAGAAGTACTTTGTAGGTGTTTTTGGATAGGTTTGCAAGATAATAAAGAGCACGTAAATACAAACTAGGGGCTGTTTAGATAAAGATGCAATAAAATAAATATAGCGAGTGTGGAAAAGTGGTGGTGGGAGTTGTGAAATTGTCCCTAAGCAATTGACTATGTTACTAGACCGGTAATCACTATTGCAATTCTATTTGAGGGAGAGGCATAAGCTAACATACTTTCTCTTCTTGGATCATATGCACTTATGATTGGACTCTAGCAAGCATCCGCAACTACTAAAGATCATTAAGGTAAAACCCAACCATAGCATTAAAGTATCAAGTCCTCTTTATCCCATACGCAAACAACCTACTTACTCGGGTCTGTGCTTCTGTCACTCACGCCACCCACCATAAGCAAATCATGAACATATTGCAAACCCTACAGCGGGGATCCCTCACGCTTGCACGACACGAAGGGCACAATAGGACATCACCAATAATAAAACATGCAACTCAAACCAATCACGATCATCAATTAACCCATAGGAAAAAACGGATCTACTCAAACATCATAGGAAAGCCATACATCATTCGGAAATAATATATAGCGTTGAGCACCATGTTTAAGTATAGATTACAACGGGTAAAAGAGAGGTTACACCGCTGCA
>NC_041381.1:321882157-321930200 GCF_002162155.2 Triticum dicoccoides
TGGTGATGAGGGTGGTGAAGTTGTTGGTGTAGATTGCAGTGATGATGATGGCCCCGGCGGCGTTCTGGCGCCACCGGAAGCAAGGGGGAGAGAGCCCCCCTTCTTCTTCTTCTTCTTCCTTGACCTCCTCCCTAGATGGGAGAAGGGTTTCCCCTCTGGTCCTTGGCTCGCATGGCATGGGAGGGGTGAGAGCCCCTCCGAGATTGGATCTGTCTCTCTGTCTCTCTCTGTTTCTGCGTTCTGGGATTCTGCCCTGGCACCGTTTCTTTTATATCCGGAGATCCATAACTCCGATTGGATTGAAGCCTTCACCCAGATCATTTTCCAAAAATTAGCTTTCTTGCGGCCAAAGAAGGGCATCAACCGCCTTACGAGGGGCCCAGGAGGGTGGGAGGCGCGTCCACGTGGAGTGGGCGTGGGCCCCTGTCTCGTGGCCACCTCGGGCACCGTGTCGCGTTGATTTTACTTTCCAAAAATCACAAATATTCCAAAATAATTCTTCATCCATTTTTATCCCCTTTGGACTCCGTTTGATATGGGGTTTCTGCGAAACATAAAACATGCAATAGACATGAACTGGCACTGTGCACTGGATCAATATGTTAGTCCCAAAAATAATATAAAAAGTTGCCAAAAGTATATGAAAGTTGGATGATATTGGCATGGAACAATCAAAAATTATAGATATGACAGAGACGTATCACCAATCTATATCATAAAATACCAAAAATATATTTATCTTATCATACTACCTCTATCAGATCTCACTTTCGCAAGTGGCCGTGAAGGGATTGACAACCCCTTTATTGCGTTGGTTGCGAGTTCTTTGTTTGTTTGTGTAGGTGCGTGGGACTTTTGAGGAGCCTCCTACTGGATTGATACCTTGGTTCTCAAAAACTAAGGGAAATACTTACACTACTATTGCTGCATTACCCTTTCCTCTTCAAGGAAAACCAACGCAAGCTCAAGACGTAGCAAGAAGGATTTCTGGCGCCGTTGCCGGGGAGGTCTTCGCTCAAGTCAAGACATACCAAGTACCCATCACAAACTCATCTCCCTCGCATTTACATTATTTGCCATTTGCCTCTCGTTTTCCTCTCCCCCACTTCACCCTTGCCATTTTATTCGCCATCTCTTTCCCAATCTTCTCCTCTCTCTTTCGTTTGCCTCTTTTTGTTTGCTTGTGTGTTGGATTACTTGTTGCCATGGCGCAAGATAATACCAAATTGTGTGATTTATTCAATACCAATAATAATGATTTCCTTAGTACTCCGATTGCTCCTCTTACTGATGTCGAGTTTTGTGAAATCAATACCGCTTTGCTGAATCTTGTTATGAAAGATCAATTCGCCGGCCTTCCTAGTGAAGATGTCGCTACCCATCTAAACAACTTTGTGGATTTGTGTGATATGCAAAAGAAGAAAGATACGGATAATGATATTGTTAAACTGAAGTTATTTCCGTTTTCACTTAGAGATCGTGCTAAAGTTTGGTTTTCGTCTTTGCCTAAAAATAGTATTGATTCTTGGAACAAGTGCAAAGATGCTTTTATCTCGAAGTATTTTCCTCCCGCTAAGATTATCACTCTTAGGAACGATATTATGAATTTTAAACAACTTGATCATGAGCATGTTGCCCAATCTTAGGAAAGAATGAAATTAATGATTCACAATTGCCCTACTCATGGTTTGAATTTATGGATGATCATATAATTTTTTTATGCTGGATTGAACTTTGCTTCTAGAAATCTTTTAGATTCGGCCGCGGGAGGCACGTTTATGGAAATCACTTTAGGAGATGCTACAAAACTTCTTGATAATATTATGGCTAATTATTCTCAATGGCTCACCGAAAGATCTACTAGTAAAAAAGTGCATGCTATAGAAGAAATTAATGTGTTGAGTGGAAAGATGGATGAACTTATGAAATTGTTTGCTACTAAGAGTGCTCCTATTGATCCCAATGATATGCCTTTGTCTACTTTGATTGAGAATAAAAATGAATCTATGGATGTGAATTTTGTTGGTAGGAATAGTTTTGGAAACAATGCTTTGCTACGTCTCGAGCTTGCGTTGGTTTTCCCCGAGAGGAGAGGATGATGCAGCATAGTAGCGTAAGTATTTCCCTCAGTTTTTGAGAACCAAGGTATCAAACCAGTAGGAGGTCACGCGCAAGTCCCTCGTACCTGCACAAAACGATAGCTACTCGCAACCAACGCGATTAGGGGTTGTCAATCCCTTCACGGTCACTTACGAGAGTGAGATCTGATAGAGATAATATTTTTGGTATTTTTGGTATAAAGATGCAAAGTAAAAAGTAAAAGCAAAGCAAGTAAATAAAGTGATGGAGATTGATATGATGAGAATAGACCCGGGGGCCATAGGTTTCACTAGTGGCTTCTCTCAAGTAGATATTCTACAGTGGGTGAACAAATTTTTGTTGAGCAATTGATAGAATCGAGCATAGTTATGAGGTTATCTAGGTATGATCATGTATATAGGCATCACGTCCGTGACAAGTAGATCGAAACGATTCTGCATCTACTACTATTACTCCACTCATCGACCGCTATCCAGCATGCATCTAGAGTATTAAGTTAAAAACAGAGTAATGCCTTAAGCAAGATGACATGATGTAGAGGAATAAATTCATGCAATATGATAAATACCCCATCTTGTTATCCTCGATGGCAACAATACAATACGTGCCTTGCAACCCTTTCTGTCACTGGGTAAGGACACCGCAAGATTGAACCCAAATCCATGCACTTCTCCCATTGCAAGAACTACCAATCTAGTTGGCCAAACCAAACGGATAATTCGAAGAGACTTGCAAAGATAACTCAATCATACATAAAAGAATTCAGAAAAGATTCAAATATTATTCATAGATAAGCTGGATCATAAACCCACAATTCATCGGTCTCAACAAACACACCGCAAAAAGAAGATTACATCGAATAGATCTCCACGAGAGAGGGGGAGAACATTGTATTGAGATCCAAAAAGAGAGAAGAAGCCATCTAGCTACTAGCTATGGACCCGAAGGTCTGAAGTAAACTACTCACACTTCATCGGAGGGGCTATGGTGATGATGTAGAAGCCCTCCGTGGTGGATGCCCCCTCCGGCGTTGCTCTTGAACAGGACCCAAGATGGGATCTCGTGGATACAGAAGGTTGCGGCGGTGGAATTAGGTTTTTGGCTCCTGTTCTGGTCGTTCGGGGATACGTAGGTATATATAGGAGGAAGGAGTACGTCGGTGGAGCTCCGAGGGGCCCACGAGGTAGGGGGGCGCGCCCAGGGGGTGGGGCGCGCCCTCCACCCTCGTGACCGCCTCTGGCGCTTCTTGGGGTAGGGTCCAAGTCTCCTGGGTCACGTTCGGTTGGAAAATCACGATCCCGAAGGTTTCATTCCGTTTGGACTCCGTTTGATATTCTGTTTCTTCGAAATACTGAAAAAGGCAAAAAAACAACAATTCTGGGTTGGGCCTCCGGTTAATAGGTTAGTCCCAAAAGTAATATAAAAGTGAAAAATAAAGCCCATTATAGTCCAAAACAATAGATAAAGTAGCATGGAGCAATCAAAAATTATAGATACCTTGGAGACGTATCAGGCATCCCCAAGCTTAATTCCTACTCGTCCTCGAGTAGGTAAATGATAAGAAGAGAATTTTTGATGCGGAGTGATACTTTGGCATAATTTCAATGTAAATCTTCTTAATCATGGTATGAATATTCATATCCGAAAGATTCAAGAAAAAAGTTCATATTGACATAAAAATAATAATACTTCAAGCATACTAATAAAGCAATTATGTCTTCTCAAAATAACATGTCCAAAGAAAGTTATCCCTACAAAATCATATAGTCTGGCTATGCTGCATCTTTCCCACACAAAGTATTTAAATCATGCACAACCCCGATGACAAGCCAAGCAATTGTTTCATACTTTAACATTTTCAAAACTTTTTCAATCTTCACGCAATACATGAGCGTGAGCCATGGATATATCACTATATGTGGAATAGAACGGTGGTTGTGGAGAAGACAAAAAGAGGGAAGATAGTCTCACATCAACTAGGTGTATCAACGGGCTATGGATATGCCCATCAATAGATATCAATGTGAGTGAGTAGGGATTGCCATGCAACGGATGCACTAGAGCTATAAGTATATGAAACCTCAACAAAATAAACTAAGTGGGTGTGCATCCAACTCGCTTGCTCACGAAGACCTAGGGCATTTTGAGGAAGCCCATCATTGGAATATACAAGCCAAGTTCTATAATGAAAAATTCCCACTAGTATATGAAAGTGACGAAATGAGAGACTCTCTATCATGAAGATCATGGTGCTACTTTGAAGCATAAGTGTGGTAAACGGATAGTAGCATTGTCCCTTCTCTCTTTTTCTCTCATTTTTTTTTATTTTTTTATTTTTTTATTTGGGCCTTTTCTCTTTTTTTATGGCCTCTTTTTTTATTTTCGTCCGGAGTCTCATCCCGACTTGTGGGGGAATCATAGACTCCATCATCCTTTCCTCACTTGGGACAATGCTCTAATAATGATGATCATCACACTTTTATTTTTCTTACAACTCAACAATTACAACTTGATACTTAGAACAAAATATGACTCTATATGAATGCCTCCGGCGGTGTACCGGGATATGCAATGAAACATGAGTGACATGTATGAAAGAATTATGAAAGATGGCTTTTACCACAAATACGATGTCAACTACACGATCATGCTAGCAATATGACAATGATGGAGCGTGTCATAATAAACGGCACGGTGGAAAGTTGCATGGCAATATATCTCGGAATGGCTATGGCAATGCCATGGTAGGTAGGTATGGTGGCTGTTTTGAGGAAGGTTTATGGTGGGTGTATGATACCGGCGAAAGGTGCGCGGTATTAGAGAGGCTAGCAATGGTGGAAGGATGGGAAAAGTGCGTATAATCCGTGGACTCAACATTAGTCATAAAGAACTCATATACTTATTGCAAAAATCTAGAAGTTATCAAAGCAAAGTATTACGTGCATGCTCCTAGGGGGATAGATTGGTAGGAAAAGACCATCGCTCGTCCCCGACCGCCACTCATAAGGAAGACAATCAATAAATAAATCATGCTCCGAGTTCATCACATAACGGTTCACCATACGTGCATGCTACGGGAATCACAAACTTCAACACAAGTATTCTTTAAATTCACAACTACTCAACTAGCATGACTCTAATATTATCACCTTCATATCTCAAAACAATTATCAAGCATCAAACTTATCTTAGTATTCAACGCACTCAAAAGAAAGTTTCACATATCTTGAATACCAAGTATATTAACATTAAGCAAATTACCATGCTATTAACGACTCTCAAAATAATCTAAGTGAAGCATGAGAGATCAAGTTTTTTTAAAACAAATCCACCATCGTGCTCTAAAAGATCTAAGTGAAGCACTAGAGCAAAAATTATCACGCTCAAAAGATATAAGTGAAGCACTATGAGCAAACTATCAAGCTCAAAAGATATAAGTGAAGCACATAGAGTATTCTAACAAATTTCAATTCATGTATGGCTCTCTCAAAGGTTGTGTACAGCAAGGATGATTGTGGTAAACTAACAAGCAAAGACACAAATAATACAAGACGCTCCAAGCAAAACACATATCATGTTGGTGAATAAAAATATAGCTCCAAGTAACTTACCGATGGAAGTGGACGAAAGAGGGGATGCCTTCCGGGGCATCCCCAAGCTTTGACTTTTTGGTGTCCTTGGACTATCTTGGGGGTGCCATGGGAATCCCCAAGCTTAGTCTCTTGCCACTCCTTGCTCCATAATCCATCAAAAGAATTCACCCAAAACTTGAAAACTTCACAACACAAAACTCAACAGAAATCTCGTGAGCTCCGTTAGAGAAAGAAAACAAAAGACTACTTCAAGGTACTGTAATGAACTCATTATTTATTTATATTGGTGTTAAACCTACTGTATTACAACTTCTCTATGGTTTATAAACTATTTTACTAGCCATAGATTCATCAAAATAAGCAAACAACACAAGAAAAACAGAATCTGTCAAAAACAGAACAGTCTGTAGCAATCTGTAACTAACACAAACTTCTGGAACTCTAAAACTTCTACCAAAATAGTAAGTACTGGAAAATTTGTTTATTGATCAGCAGCAAAAAGAATCAACGCAAAAGCACGTTCCTGTGATTTATCATAACTAAATTCGTGCGCGCAAAGTTTCTGTTTTTGAGCAGAATCAGATCAACTATCATCGTAGGTTATCCTATAGGTCCTACTTGGCACAAAAACTAATTAAAACATAAAACCACATCCAAACAGAAGGTAGATGGATTATTTATTCCTAAACAGAAGCAAAAACAAAAAACACAAAATAAAATTGGGTTGCCTCCCAACAAGCGCTATCGTTTAACGCCCCTAGCTAGGCATAAAAGCAAGGATAGATCTAGGTATTGCCATCTTTTGTAGGCAATTCTTCAATGAGGCATCTACCTCCTTTAGAATTTTCTTTCTTTCTAGTAATTATCAAATTTGTAGGCACAAGATCGAAAAATTCATTCACAGCAAATGGTTCCTTAATGATAGTAAAAAGATCGGGATGAATACTTATAGATTTAAGATCCGCATTTTCCTTACTAGGTGATTCACCCTTATTTTTAGGAACATACATAAGCTTGGCGATTTTAGTGGGAGGACTAGGAGTATTCTTTACGGAAGAAAAAGCGGTTCCCAAGTTGGTAATGATACCCTCAAGTTTATCGATTCGAGTGGAATCTAGATTTATTTTCTCATTAACCATGGGTTCCTTCTCCTTAATATTTTTCAAAGTCATTCCTACCTTAGATCCATATTGAGTAATTTGATTATGTATCTTTTTATCTAGATTTTCAATGGATTCAATGGTAGCAACTTTATTTTCAATAATTTCAAGCCTTTGCATAACGTGCTCCAAAGTTAATATAGTTCCATTAACCAAAAGAGGAGGTGAGCCAAACAAATCTATTAAAGCATTATAAGAATCAAAAGTATGGCTACCCAAGTAATTCCCTCCGGTAATGCTATCAAGGATATATCTATACCAAGGATTAGCACCTACGTAAAAATTACGAAGAAGAACTGAAGTAGATTGCTTCCTGGTAGATCTATTTTGAGCATTGCAAATTCTATACCAAGCATCTTTTAGATTTTCTCCCTCCCTTTGCTTAAAATTTAGAACTTCACTCTCGGGAGATAACGGAGAAGATATGAGACTAGTCATGACGGCAAGCAAACAAACTAACACACGAGCAAACAAACGGACGAGGAAAAAGGCAAAGGAAAAAGAGGAGGAGATTGGGAAAGAGAGGGCAAATAAAACGGCAAGGGTGAAGTGGGGGAGAGGAAAACGAGAGGCAAATGGCAAATAATGTAATGCGAGAGATAGGGATTGCGATAGGTACTTGGTATGTTGACTTTTCCGTAAGCCTCCCCGGCAATGGCGCCAGAAATCCTTTCTTGCTACGTCTCGAGCTTGCGTTGGTTTTCCCCGAAGAGGAGAGGATGATGCAGCGCAGTAGTGTAAGTATTTCCCTCAATTTTTGAGAACCAAGGTATTAATCCAGTAGGAGGTCATGCGCAAGTCCCTCGTACCTGCACAAAACGATAGCTACTCGCAACCAACGCGATTAGGGGTTGTCAATCCCTTCACGGTCACTTACGAGAGTGAGATCTGATAGAGATAATATTTTTGGTATTTTTGGTATAAAGATGCAAAGTAAAAAGTAAAAGCAAAGCAAGTAAATAAAGTGATGGAGATTGATATCATTAGAATAGACCCGGGGCCATAGGTTTCACTAGTGGCTTCTCTCAAGAGCATAGATATTCTACGGTGGGTGAACAAATTACTGTTGAGCAATTGATAGAATCGAGCATAGTTATGAGGTTATCTAGGTATGATCATGTATATAGGCATCACGTCCATGACAAGTAGATCGAAACAATTCTGCATCTACTACTATTACTCCACTCATCGACCGCTATCCAGCATGCATCCAGAGTATTAAGTTAAAAACAGAGTAACGCCTTAAGCAAGATGACATGATGGAGAGGAATAAATTCATGCAATATGATAAATACCCCATCTTGTTATCCTCGATGGCAACAATACAATACGTGCCTTGCAACCCTTTCTGTCACTGGGTAAGGACACCGCAAGATGGAACCCAAAGCCATGCACTTCTCCCATTGCAAGAACTACCAATCTAGTTGGCCAAACCAAACGGATAATTCGAAGAGACTTGCAAAGATAACTCAATCATACATAAAAGAATTCAGAAAAGATTCACATATTATTCATAGATAAGGTGGATCGTAAACCCACAATTCATCGGTCTCAACAAACACACCGCAAAAAGAAGATTACATCGAATAGATCTCCATGAGAGAGGGGGAGAACATTGTATTGAGATCCAAAAAGAGAGAAGAAGCCATCTAGCTACTAGCTATGGACCCGAAGGTCTGAAGTAAACTACTCACACTTCATCGGAGGGGCTATGGTGATGATGTAGAAGCCCTCCGTGGTGGATGCCCCCTCCGGCGGAGCTCCGGAACAGGCCCCAAGATGGGATCTCGTGGATACAGAAGGTTGCGGCGGTGGAATTAGGTTTTTGGCTCCTGTTCTGGTCGTTCGGGGATACGTAGGTATATATAGGAGGAAGGAGTACGTCGGTGGAGCTTCGAGGGGCCCACAAGGTAGGGGGCGCGCCCAGGGGGTGGGGGCGCGCCCTCCACCCTCGTGACCGCCTCTGGCGCTTCTTGGAGTAGGGTCCAAGTCTCCCGGGTCTCGTTCGGTTGGAAAATCACGATTCCGAAGGTTTCATTCCGTTTGGACTCCGTTTGATATTCTGTTTCTTCGAAATACTAAAAAAGGCAAAAAACAGCAATTCTGGGCTGGGCCTCCGGTTAATAGGTTAGTCCCAAAAGTAATATAAAAGTGAAAAATAAAGCCCGTTATAGTCCAAAACAATAGATAAAGTAGCATGGAGCAATCAAAAATTATAGATACGTTGGAGACGTATCAGGCATCCCCAAGCTTAATTCCTACTCGTCCTCGAGTAGGTAAATGATAAAAAGAGAATTTTTGATGCGGAGTGATACTTTGGCATAATTTCAATGTAAATCTTCTTAATCATGGTATGAATATTCAGATCCGAAAGATTCAAGACAAAAGTTCATATTGACATAAAAATAATAATACTTCAAGCATACTAACAAAGCAATTATGTCTTCTCAAAATAACATGGCCATTCCCTAGTAATTCCTCTAATAATTATGGAAATTCCTACAATAATTCCTCTAATAATTCTTATGGTAATTCCTCTAATAATTATGGAAATTCCTACAATAATTCTTATGGTAATTTTAATAAGATGCCCTCTGATTTTGAGAATAGTGTGAAAGAATTTGTGATCTCTCAAAAGAATTTTGATGCCTTGCTTGAAGAAAAATTGCTCAAAGTTGATGATTTGGCTAGGAACGTTGATAGACTTTCGCTTGATGTTGATTCTCTTAAAATTAGATCTACTCCTCCTAAGCATGATACCAATGAGTCTCTCAAAGCCATGAGAATTTCCATTGGTGAGTGCAAAGGAAGAACCGATAGATTGCGTGCTAAGAAAGATTGCTTTATAATAGCGTGTTCTTCTATTTTCAATGAAAATAATGATGATGATATTAAAGTTATTGATGTGTCCCCTATTATATCTTTGTTTTGCAATATGAATCTTAATAATAATGGGACTGAAGATGAGTTAACTTTAGTTAAAAGGCGTCCCAATAATTCGGAGTTTTTAGATCTTGATGCTAAATTTGGTAAAAGTGGGATTGAAGAGGTCAAGACTTTAAATAGTATTGAACCCACTATCTTGGATTTCAAGGAATTTTATTATGATAATTGTTCTTTAGAAGGTTGTATTTCCTTGTTGCAATTCGTTGTGAATTCTTCTCATGCTTATATTCAAAATAAAGCTTTTACCAAACATATCGTTGATGCCTTGATGCAATCTTTTGATCAAAAACTTAATTTGGAAGTTTCTATACCTAGAAAACTTAATGATGAGTGGGAACCTACTATAAAGATTAAAATTAAAGATCATGAGTGTTATGCTTTGTGTGATTTGGGTGCTAGTGTTTCCACGATTCCGAAAACTTTATGTGATATTCTAGGTTTCCATGATCTTGATGATTGCTCTTTAAATTTGCACCTTGTGGATTCCACCATTAAAAAGCCAATGGGAAGGATCAATGATGTTCTCATTGTTGCAAATAGAAATTCGGTACCCGTAGATTTTATCGTTCTTGATATAGATTGCAATCTTTCTTACCCTATTATTCTTGGTAGACCTTTCCTTAAAACGATTGGCGCGATTATTGATATGAAGGAAGGGAATATTAGATTTCAATTTCCATTAAGGAAAAGGCATGGAGCACTTTCCAAGAAAGAAAAATAAATTACCTTATGAATCTATCATGCGAGCTACTTATGAATTGAGTGCCAAAGATGACACTACTTAGATCTATCCTCGCTTTTATGCCTAGCTAGGGGCGTTAAACGATAGCACTAGTTGGGAGGCAACCCAATTTTATTTGTTTTTTTGTTTTTGTTCCTGTTTAGCAATAAATTTCTCATCTACCTTCTGTTTAGATGTGTTTTTATGTTTTAGTTATCATTTGTGCCAAGTAGAACCTATAGGATAACCTACGGTGATAGTTAATTTGATTCTGCTGAAAAACAGAAATTTTGCGCGCACGAATTTAGTTTTGTTAAATCACAGAAACGGGCTTTTGCGTTGATTCTTTTTGCTGTAGATCAATAGACAACCCGTATTGGCTTGTATATTCCAATGATGTTGATTCATATACTAGTGGGAATTTTTCATTATAGAACTTGGCTTGTATATTCCAATGATGGGCTTCCTCAAAGTGCCCTATGTCTTCATGAGCAAGCGAGTTGGATGCACACCCACTTAGTTTCTTTTGTTGAGCTTTCATACATTTATAGCTCTAGTGCATCCGTTGCATGGCAATCCCTACTCACTCACATTGATATCTATTAATGGGCATCTCCATAGCCCGTTGATACGCCTAGTTGATGTGAGACTATCTTCTCCTTTTTGTCTTCTCCACAACCACCATTCAATTCCACATATAGTGCTATGTCCATGGCTCACGCTCATGTATTGCGTGAAAGTTGAAAAAGTTTGAGATTGCTAAAGTAAGAAACATTTGCTTGGCTTGTCATCGGGGTTGTGCATGATTAAATACTTTGTATGATGAAGATAGAGCAACAGCCAGACTATATGATTTTGTAGGGATAACCTTGTTTGGCCATGTTATTTTGAGAAGACATGATTGCTTTGATTAGTATGCCTGAAGTATTACTATTTCTTATGTCAATATGAACTTTTATTTTGAATCATTTGGATCTGAACAATCATGCCACAATAAAGAAAATTACATTGAGAATTATGCTAGGTAGCATTCCACATCAAAAATTCCGTTTTTATCATTTACCTACTCGAGGACGAGCAGGAATTAAGCTTGGGGATGCTTGATACGTCTGCAACGTATCTATAATTTTTGTTTGTTCCATGCTATTATATTACCTGTTTTGGATGTTTATGGGCTTTATTTTACACATTTATATCATTTTTGGGACTACCCTACTAACCGGAGGCCCAACCCGTATTGCTGTTTTTTTTGCCTATTTTAGTATTTCGAAGAAAAGGAATATCAAACGGAGTCCAAATGCGATGAAACCTTCGGGAGCATGATTTTTGGAACGAACGTGACCCAGAGGACTTGGAGTGCAAGTCAAGAAGAAGTCGAGGCGGCCGCAAGGGTGGAGGGGGCGCCCACCCCTACAGGGCGCGCCCCTATCTCGTGGGCCCCTCGGGCGGCCACCGACCTACTTCTTCCTCCTATATATACCCACGTACCCCGAGAACATCAGAACAAGCCACGAAAACCTAATTCCACCGCCGCAACCTTCTGTATCCGCGAGATCCCATCTTGGAGCCTTCACCGGCGCTCCACCGGAGGGGGAATCGACCATGGAGGGCTTCTACATCAACACCATAGCCCCTCCGATGAGTTGTGGGTAGTTTACCACAGACCTTCGGGTCCATAGTTATTAGCTAGATGGCTTCTTCTCTCTTTTTGGATCTCAATACCATGTTCTCCTCGATCTTTTTGGAGATCTATTCGATGTAACTCTTTTTGCGGTGTGTTTGTCGAGATCCGATGAATTGTGGGTTTATGATCAAGTTTATCTATGAGAAATATTTGAATCTCCTCTGAATTCTTTTATGTACGATTGAGTTATCTTTGCAAGTCTCTTCGAATTATCATTTTGGTTTGGCCTACTAGATTGATCTTCTTGCAATGGTAGAAGTGCTTAGCTTTGGGTTCAATCTTGTGGTGTCCTTTACCAGTGACAGCAGGGGCAGCAAGGCACGTATTATATTGTTGCCATCGAGGATAAAAAGATGGGGTTTATATCATATTGCATGAGTTTATCCCTCTACATCATGTCATCTTTCTTAATGCGTTACTCTGTTCTTTATGAACTTAATACTCTAGATGCATGCTGGATAGGGGTTGATGTGTGGAGTAATAGTAGTAGACGCAGGCAGGAGTCGGTCTACTTGTCACGGACGTGATGCCTATATACATGATCATGCCAAGATAATCTCATAACTATTCGCTTTGCTATCAATTGCTCGTCAGTAATTTGTTCACCCACCGTAATACTTATGCTATCTTGAGAGAAGCCACTAGTGAAACCTATGGCCCCCGGTTCTATCTTTTATCATATAAGCTTTCAATCTACTTTTATTTGCATCTTTACTTTTCCAATATATATCATAAAATACCAAAAATGTATTTATCTTATCATACTATCTCTATCAGATCTCACTTTCGCAAGTGGCTGTGAAGGTATTGACAACCCCTTTATTGCATTGGTTGCGAGTTCTTTGTTTGTTTGTGTAGGTGCGTGGGACTTTTGAGGAGCCTCCTACTAGATTGATACCTTGGTTCTCAAAAACTGAGGGAAATACTTACGCTACTATTGCTGCATCACCCTTTCCTCTCCAAGGAAAACCAACGCAAGCTCAAGACGTAGCATGGGGCAGATACTCTAGGTCTTCAACAAAGAATTCCTTTTGATATTCAACGTCTTGTGGCAGTGGCGTCATCATACTCAGCATTTGGCTCATATTGGGCTCAGGCTTCTGGAATATGCTCTCTAAAGCATTGCGGTGAAGCCGACAACCAGGTTCATAAAGTTCACCTGGAGTGGCCAGACCAGTAAGCTCAAGGATATCAAGAGCTTTGGCTTCATGATGGACATTGCCTGTCATCCACTCAAGGACCCAAGTTTTGGTATCCCTGTTGTAGCCGCGAATGTGAAGTGTAGCATAGAATTGCAGCAGAAGCTTTCCAATTTTCCTTGTCGGTCACAAACTGCAGAAGGCCAGCATCTCTGAAACAGTCTAGGGCTTCTTCCAAGCAGGGAAGTCTAGCAATGGCTTCGCAGTCTAGACGCATATGAGGAAAAATGCGCCCTTGATTGTATAAGATACATGAATAATAACTGCGCTGCTGATAGCTCCAGAACCGATCAGATGAAATTCTTGGCCTTGAGTATGGGTCCTTGGCACTATCAAAGAAGGTGTTGTGTTCAATGAAGCCATTCACATTGAACGATCCTGGCGCAGATGCAGTACCTGCAAACCATTGCAACCTCGGTTTTGGCTTCTGGACCTGAGGCCTGTGCTCCACATGATAATCAAATTGAGGTCCGAGAGCAGGCAGAGGAACCAGAATAGGCCATCGAACAGTGACAAGCTCGCCTTGATAAAATGCTTGCTCAATGGTGTGAGGCCTTGGAGGCGGTACAGGAGCAGTGGCATTGACAAGGGCTTTAGGCTGCACATTGGTTACAGGTGCATCATTTGCTTCAGGCACCAGATTTACTGTAGGTGCCACATTAGCTTCAGCCATGACAACGTCATTGGCTTCAGTAGTGTTGTTGGTGGACGCCTCAGTATTTGCAACCTCCACTGGTGTAGCTGGAGGGTCGGGCTAAAGGAAATATGCCCTAGAGGCAATAATAAAGTTATTATTTATTTCCTCATATCATGATAAATATTTATTATTCATGCTAGAATTGTATTATCCGAAAACATGATACATGTGTGAATACATAGACAAACTTATAGTCACTAGTATGCCTCTACTTGACTAGCTCATTAATCAAAGATGGTTATGTTTCCTAACCATAGACATGAGTTGTCATTTGCTTAACGGGATCACATCATTAGGAGAATGATGTGATTGACATGACCCATTCCCTTAGCTTAGCACTTGATCGTTTAGTATGTTGCTATTGCTTTCTTCATGACTTATACATGTTCCTACAACTATGAGATTATGCAACTCCCGTTTACCGAAGGAACACTTTGTGTGCTACCAAACGTCATAACGTAACTCGGTGATTATAAAGGAGCTCTACAGGTGTCTCCAAAGGTACATGTTGAGTTGGCGTATTTCGAGATTAGGTTTTGTCACTCCGATTGTCGGAGAGGTATCTCTGGGCCCTCTCGGTAATGCACATCACTACAAGCCTTGCAAGCAATGTAGCTAATGAGTTAGTTACGGAATGATGCATTACGTAACGAGTAAAGAGACTTGCCGGTAACGAGATTGAACTAGGTATTGGATACCGACAATCGAATCTCGGGCAAGTAACATTCTGATGACAAAGGGAACAACGTATGTTGTTATGCGGTTTGACCGATAAAGATCTTCGTAGAATATGTAGGAGCCAATATGAGCATCCAGGTTCCGCTGTTGGTTATTGACCGGAAACGATTCTCGGTCATGTCTACATAGTTCTCGAACCTGTAGGGTCCGCACGCTTAAGGTTTCGTTGATAGTTTTATTATGAGTTTATGAGTTTTGATGTACTGAAGGTTGTTCGGAGTCCCGGATATGATCACGGACTTGATGAGGAGTCTCGAAATGGTCAAGACATAAAGATCGATATATTGTACGACTATATTTTTACACCGGAAAGGTTCCGGGTGAGATTGGGACAATACCGGAGCTCCGGGAGGTTATCGGAACCCCGCGGGAGGTATATGGGCCTTATTGGGCCTTAGTGGAAAGGAGGGAGAAGAAGCAAAGGAGGGGGCGTGCCCCCCCAAGCCCAATCCGAATTGGGAGGGGGCCCGCCCCCCTTTCCTTCTTCCCTCCCCCCTCTTCCTTCCCTCTCCCTCTCCTAATAGGAAAGGGGGGAGTCCTACTCCCGGTTGGGGTTGGACTCCCCCCTAGGGCGTGCCACCCCCCTTGGCCGGCCCCCTCCTCCATTCCTTTATATACGGGGGAAGGGGGCACCCCATAGACACAACAATTGATCTCTTGATCTCTTAGCCGTGTGCGGTGCCCCCCTCCACCATAGTCCTCGATAATATTGTAGTAGTGCTTAGGTGAAGCCCTGCGACGGTAGAACATCAAGATCGTCACCACGCCGCTGTGCTGACGAAACTCTTCCCTGACATTCTGCTGGATCGGAGTACGGGGAACGTCATCGAACTGAACGTGTGCTAGAACTCGGAGGTGTCGTAGTTTCGGTGCTTGATCGGTCGGGTCGTGAAGACGTACGACTACATCAACCGCGTTGTTCTAACGCTTCTACTTTTGGTCTACGAGGATATGTGGACAACACTCTCCCCTCTTGTTGCTATTGATCACCATGATCTTGCGTGTGCGTAGGAATTTTTTTGGAATTACTATGTTCCCCAACAGTGGTATCAGAGCCTGGTTTTATGCGTAGATGTTATATGCACGAGTAGAACACAAGTGAGTTGTGGGCGATACAAGTCATACTGCTTACCAGCATGTCATACTTTGGTTCAGCGGTATTGTTGGATGAAGCGGCCCGGACCGACATTACGCGTACGCTTACGCGAGACTGGTTTTACCGTCGTGCTTTGCACACAGGTGACTAGCGGGTGTCTGTTTCTCCAACTTTAGTTGAACCGAGTGTGGCTACACCCGGTCCTTGCCAAGGTTAAAACAGCACTAACTTGACGAACTATCGTTGTGGTTTTGATGCGTAGGTAAGAACGGTTCTTGCTCAGCCCGTAGCAGCCACGTAAAATTTGCAACAACAAAGCAGAGGCCGTCTAACTTGTTTTTGCAGGGCATGTTGTGATGTGATATGGTCAAGACGTGATGCTATATTTTATTGTATGAGGTGATCATGTTTTGTAACCGAGTTATCGACAACTGGCAGGAGCCATATGGTTGTCGCTTTATTGTATTGAAATGCAAATGCCCTGTAATTGCTTTACTTTATCACTAAGCGGTAGCGATAGTCGTAGAAACAATAGATGGCGTAACGACAATGATGCTACGATGGAGATCAAGGTGTCGCGCCGATGACGATGGTGATCACGACGGTGCTTCAGAGATGGAGATCACAAGCACAAGATGATGATGGCCATATCATATCACTTATATTGATTGCATGTGATGTTTATCCTTTATGCATCTTATCTTGCTTTGATTGACAGTAGCATTTTAAGATGATCTCTCGCTAATTATCAAGAAGTGTTCTCCCTGAGTATGCACCGTTGCGAAAGTTCTTCGTGCTGAGACACCACGTGATGATCGCGTGCGATAGGCTCTACGTTCAAATACAACGGGTGCAAAATAGTTGCACACGCGGAATACTCAGGTTAAACTTGATGAGCCTAGCATATACAGATATGGCCTCGGAACACGGAGACCGAAAGGTCGAACGTGAATCATATAGTAGATATGATCAACATAGTGATGTTCACCATTGAAACTACTCCATCTCACGTGATGATCGGACATGGTTTAGTTGATTTGGATCACGTGATCACTTAGATGACTAGAGAGATGTCTGTCTAAGTGGGAGTTCTTAAGTAATAAGATTAATTGAACTTAAATTTATTATGAACTTAGTCCTGGTAGTATTTTGCAAATTATGTTGTAGATCAATAGCTCGCGTTGTTGCTTTCATATGTTTATTTTGATATGTTCCTAGAGAAAAATTGTGTTGAAAGATGTTAGTAGCAATGATGCGGATTCGATCCGTGATCTGAGGTTTATCCTCATTGCTGCACAGAAGAATTATGTCCTTAATGCACCGCTAGGTGACAGACCTATTGCAGGAGCAGATGCAGACGTTATGAACGTTTGGCTAGCTCAATATGATGACTACTTGATAGTTTAGTGCAACATGCTTAATGGCTTAGAATCGGGACCTCAAAGACGTTTTGAACGTCATGGAGCATATGAGATGTTCCAGGCATTGAAGTTAATATTTCAAGCAAATACCCGGGTTGAGAGATATGAAGTCTCCAACAAGTTCTATAGCTAAAAGATGGAGGAGAATCGCTCAACTAGTGAGCATGTGCTCAGATTGTCTGGGTACTTCAATCGCTTGAATCAAGTGGGAGTTAATCTTCCAGATAAGATAGTGATTGACAGAGTTCTCTAGTCACCATCACCAAGTTAGTAGAACTTTGTGATGAACTATAGTATGCAAGGGATGACGAAAACGATTCCCGAGTTCTTCGTGATGTTGAAACTGATGAAGGTAGAAATCAAGAAAGAGCATCAAGTGTTGATGGTTGACAAGATCACTAGTTTCAAGAAAAGGGAAAAGGGAAAGAAAGGGAACTTCAAGTAGAATGACAAGCAAGTTGTCACTCCCGCGAAGAAGCTCAAAGCTGAACCAAAGCCTGAAACTGAGTGCTTACACTGCAAAGGAAATGGTCACTGGAAACGGAAATACCCTGAATATTTGGTAGATAAGAAGGATGGCAGAGTGAACAAGGGTATATTTGATATACAGGTTATTAATGGGTACCTTACTAGTGTTTGTAGTAGCCCCTGAGTATTTGATACTTGTTCGGTTGCTAAAAATTAGTAACTCGAAACAAGAGTTACAGAATAAACAGAGACTAGTTGAGGGTGAAGTGACGTTGTGTGTTGGAAGTGGTTCCAAGATTGATATGATCATCATCACACACTCCCTATACTTTCGGGATTAGTGTTAAACCTAAATAAATGTTATTTGGCGTTTGCATTGAGCATGAATATGATTTGATCATATTTATTGTGATACGGTTATTCATTTAAATCAGAGAATAATTGTTATTCTGTTTACATGAATAAGACCTTCAATGGTCATACACCCAATGAAAATAGTTTGTTGGATCTCGATCGTAGTGATACACATATTTATAATATTGATGCCAAAAGATGCAAAGTTAATAATGATAGTGCAACTTATTTGTGGCACTGTCGTTTGGGTCATATCGGTGTAAAGCACATGAAGAAACTCCACAAAGATGGATTTTTGGAATCACTTGGTTATGAATCATTTGATGCTTGCGAACCGTGCCTTTTGGGCAAGATGACTAAAACTCCGTTCTCCGAAACAATGGAACGAGCTACTGACTTGTTGGAAATAATACATACCGATGTATGCAGTCCGATGAGTGTTAAGGCTCGCGGCGGGTATCGTTATTTTCTGACCTTCACAGATGATTTGAGCAGATATGGGTATATCTACTTCATGAAACATAAGTCTGAAACATTTGAAAAGTTCAAAGAATTTGAGAGTGAAGTGGAAAATCATCGTAACAAGAAAATAAAAGTTTCTATGATCTGATCGTGGAGACGAATATGTGAGTTACGAGTTTGGTCTTCATTTGAAACAATGTGAAATAGTTTCACAACTCACGCCACCTGGAACACCACAATGTGATGGTGTGTCCGAACGTCGTAATCGTACTTTACGATATATGGTGCGATCAATGATGTCTCTTACCGATTTACCAATATCGTTTTGGGGTTATGCATTAGAGATAGCTGCATTCACGTTAAATAGGGCACCATCTAAATCCGTTGAGACGACACTGTATGAACTATGGTTTAGCAATAAACCTAAGCTATCATTTCTTAAAAGTTTGGAGTTGCAATGCTTATGTGAAAAAGGTCTCAACCTGATAAGCTCGAACCGAAATCGGAGAAATGCGTCTTCATAGGATACCCAAAGGAAATTGTTGGGTACACCTTCTATCACAGATCCGAAGGCAAGATATTCGTTGCTAAGATGGATCCTTTCTAGAGAAGAAGTTTCTCTCGAAAGAAGTGAGTGGGAGGAAAATAGAGCTTGATAAGGTAATTTCTACCTTCTCCTGAATTGGAAAGTAGTTCATCACAGAAATCAGTTCCAGTGATTCCTACACCAATTAGTGAGGAAGCTAATGATGATGATCATGAAACTTCAGATTAAGTTACTACAAAACCTCGTAGGTCTTCCAGAGTACAGTACGCACCAGAGTGGTACAGTAATCCTGTTCTGGAAGTCATGTTACTAGACCATGATAAACCTACGAACTATGAGGAAGCGATGATGAGCCCAGACTCCGCAAAAATGGCTAGAAGCGATAAAATCTGAGATAGGATCCATGAATGAGAACAAAGTATGGACTTTGGTGGACTTGCCCGATGATCGGCAAGCCATAGAAAATAAATGGATCTTCAAGAGGAAGACGTACGTTGATAGTAGTGTTACTATCTACAAAGGTCGACTTGTCGCAAAAAGGTTTTTGACAAAGTTCAAGGTGTTGACTACGATGAGATTTTCTCACTCATAGCGGTGCTTAAGTCTGTCTGAATCATGTTAGCAATTGCCACATTTTATGAAATCTGGCAAATGGATGTCAAAACTGAATTCCTTAATGGATTTATTAAAGAAGAGTTGTATATGATGCAACCAGAAGGTTTTGTCAATCCTAAAGGTTCTAACAAAGTGTGCAAGCTCCAGCGATCCATTTATGGACTGGTGCAAGCATCTCGAAGTTGGAATATACACTTTGATGAGTTGATCAAAGCATATGGTTTTATACAGACTTTTGGAGAAGCCTGTATTTACAAGAAAGTGAGTGGGAGCACTATGACATTTCTGATAAGTATATGTGAATAACATATTGTTGATCGGAAATAATGTAGAATTTTTCTGGAAAGCATAAAGGGATACTTGAATTAGAGTTTTTTCAATGAAAGACCTCGGTGAAGCTGCTTACATATTGGGCATCAAGATCTATAGAGATAGATCAAGACGCTTAATTGGACTTTCACAAAGCACATACCTTGATAAAGTTTTGAAAAAGTTCAAAATGGATCAGGCAAAGAAAGGGTTCTTGCCAGTATTACAAGGTGTGAAGTTGACTTAGACTCAATGCCCGACCACAACAGAAGATAGAGAGAAAATGAAAGATGGTCCCTATGCTTCAGCCATAGGCTCTATCATGTATGCAATGCTGTGTACCAGACCTGATGTATGCTTAGCAATAAGTTTAGCAGGGAGGTACCAAAGTAATCCAGGAGTGGATCACTGGACAACGGTCAAGAATATCCTGAAATACCTGAAAAGGACTAAGGATATGTTTCTCATTTATGGAGGTGACAAAGAGCTAGTCGTAAATGGTTACGTCGATGCAAGCTTTGACACTGATCTGGACGATTCTAAATCGCAAACCAGTTACGTATTTATATTAAACGGTGGAGCTGTCAGTTGGTGCAGTTCTAAACAAAGCGTCTGGCGGGATCTACATGCGAAGCGGAGTACATAGCTGCTTCGGAAGCAGCAAATGAAGGAGCCTGGATGAAGGAGTTCATTTCCGATCTAGGTGTCATACCTAGTGCATCGGGACCAATGAAGATCTTCTGTGACAATACTGGTGCAATTACCTTGGCAAAGGAATCCAGATTTCACAAGAGGACCAAACACATCAAGAGACGCTTCAATTCCATCCGGGACCAAGTCTAGGTGAGAGACATAGAGATATGCAAGATACATACGGATCTGAATGTTGCAGACCCATTGACTAAGCCTCTTCCACGAGCAAAACATGATCAACACCAAGACTCCATGGGTTTTAGAACCATTACTGTGTAATCTAGATTATTGACTCTAGTGCAAGTGGGAGACTGAAGGAAATATGCCCTAGAGGCAATAATAAAGTTATTATTTATTTCCTCGTATCATGATAAATGTTTATTATTCATGCTAGAATGTATTATCCGGAAACATGATACATGTGTGAATACATAGACAAACTTATAGTCACTAGTATGCCTCTACTTGACTAGATCATTAATCAAAGGTGGTTATGTTTCCTAACCACAGACATGAGTTGTCATTTGATTAACGGGATCACATCATTAGGAGAATGATGTGATTGACATGACTCATTCCCTTAGCTTAGCATTTGATCGTTTAGTATGTTGCTATTGCTTTCTTCATGACTTATACATGTTCCTACAACTATGAGATTATGCAACTCCCGTTTATCGGAGGAACACTTTGTGTGCTACCAAACGTCACAACGTAACTGGGTGATTATAAAGGAGCTCTACAGGTGTCTCCAAAGGTACATGTTGAGTTGGCGTATTTTGAGATTAGGTTTTGTCACTCCGATTGTCGGAGAGGTATCTCTGGGCCCTCTCGGTAATGCACATCACTACAAGCCTTGCAAGCAATGTACCTAATGAGTTAGTTACGGAATGATGCATTACGTAACGAGTAAAGATACTTGCCGGTAACGAGATTGAACTAGGTATTGGATACCGACGATCGAATCTCGGGCAAGTAACATACCGATGACAAAGGGAACAACGTAGGTTGTTATGCGGTTTGACCGATAAAGATCTTCGTAGAATATGTAGGAGCCAATATGAGCATCCAGGTTCCGCTGTTGGTTATTGACCGGAAACGATTCTCGGTCATGTCTACATAGTTCTCGGACCCGTAGGGTCCGCACGCTTAAGGTTTCGTTGATAGTTTTATTATGAGTTTATGAGTTTTGATGTACTGAAGGTTGTTCGGAGTCCCGGATATGATCACGGACTTGATGAGGAGTCTCGAAATGGTCAAGACATAAAGATCGATATATTGTACGACTATATTTTTACACCGGAAAGGTTCCGGGTGAGGTTGGGACAATACCGGAGCTCTGGGAGGTTATCGGAACCCCCCGGGAGGTATATGGGCCTTATTGGGCCTTAGTGGAAAGGAGGGAGAAGAAGCAAAGGAGGGGGCGTGCCCTCCCAAGCCCAATCCGAATTGGGAGGGGGGCCGCCCCCCTTTCCTTCTTCCCTCCCCCCTCTTCCTTCCCTCTCCCTCTCCTAATAGGAAAGGGGGGAGTCCTACTCCCGATTGGGGTTGGACCCCCCCTAAGGCGCGCCACCCCCCTTGGCCGGCCCCTCCTCCACTCCTTTATATACGGGGGAAGGGGGCACCCCATAGACACAACAATTGATCTCTTGATCTCTTAGCCGTGTGTGGTTCCCCCCTCCACCATAGTCCTCAATAATATTGTAGCGGTGCTTAGGCGAAGCCCTGCGACGTTAGAACATCAAGATCGTCACCACACCGTCGTGCTGACGAAACTCTTCCCCGACATTCTGCTGGATCGGAGTACGGGGAACGTCATCGAGCTGAACGTGTGCTAGAACTCGGAGGTGCCATAGTTTCGGTGCTTGATCGGTCAGGCCGTGAAGACGTACGAATACATCAACCATGTTGTTCTAACACTTCCGCTTTCGGTCTACGAGGGTACTTGGACAACACTCTCCCCTCTCGTTGCTATGCATCACCATGATGTTGCGTGTGCATTGGAATTTTTTTTGAAATTACTAAGTTCCCCAACACGGGCACAGACACGTTCTCCTCGAGAACAACTTCTTGATAGGTGGGGGGTGTGGCAACACACTCTTCTTCTTCACGGGGTTCTTGATTCTTTTCCGCTGATGCAGCCAGTATGTCTTTAGCAGCCTTGGCTTCAGACTAAGAGACGTTCACAGTAGGAGTGGCTTCAGGAAACACTTGACGTGCTACTGAGTTGGGTTGCACTTCTCCTGTTGGAACGCTCGGCATAGCGACTTGTGGCCTTGGTCCTTTGCGAAGCCTACGGAATGTAGGCGTCGCTTTTGGAGTGGGAGTTGGATGGAGCACATAGTCATCATCATCAAGCACCGGAGTGGTGACTTGAGGTGGGGGAGTACTGGGTGAACTTCGACTTGGAGTTTCTGGTTGGGGGCGATCAGCCCACGATGCATCCTGAGCGATTGGCGTCAAGGGACGACCAATGCTGATGATTTTGTTGTTCGTGAGAACAGGCGATGATACCATATGGTGCTCGATCTGAGGAAGAACTACATCATCTTCTACATTGTCTTGGGGACCAATGTCTTCAGCTGCGGTGGGGTCTACAGCTGGATCTTGTTCAGCTTCAGGAGCCTCTATGGAAGCAGGCTCATGAAGTACTAGCTGATGCTCTTGGTGATGGGATGCAGGATGAGCAACTGAGAGGGGCTCGACAAGAAGGGGCTCTATAGGAGCAGCCCGATTCTTCTTCGAAGACTTTGTCTTCCGCTTCTTGGTCAGTGGAGCATCATCAGAGACATTCTTGTTCTTGCGTTTCCTGGCTTCGGCCTCGGCTGCCCTTGTCTTCTTAAGTTCTGAAGCAATTGTGGGGACCTTAGGCTTCGAGCTTGTCATGCTGGCAGGGAAGACAATGTGAGGTGCTTCCTGTCCAGACGCTTCAGCTTGGGCCACAGTTGGCTTCTTCTTTTTGGCCGCCATCTTGGGGTCGATGCCTGGACGCCCAAGAGCCTTGCGCTTTTCAGCTTCATTATGAGCCTGAACACATTTGGCAGCAAGGTGTTTGATCCGCTCTCTGGAAACTTTTGCTTCTTCACGTTTCTTGTGAAACACTTCCTTGAGAACATGCAGCAGCTTCTTGAAGTTCTGAACATCAGTGACATTGAGCTTGGCCATTTGCTTCTTGAATTGAGCCTTTTCATAGTCAATCTTGTTCTTGAGCTCAACTATCTTCTGAGCCAGAGCTAGCTCATTTGTAATGGCACTATGGAAAGCGACACTGATGCCAATGGGAAGTTGAAGATCATCAATGCTGAAATCCGGATTGGCAAACCATTCATCAATGAATTTATTGAGGATGTCCACATCAAAGAGGGGAAAATCATTGAAGATTTCCGCCTCTTGTTTGCTCTTTATCAGCAGCTCAAGAGCATCCTCACCAAGATCATCGTCACTTGACAGATCAATGGCTTCACTCTCGTTCCTCAGAACGGCAGCTGGGGTCAGTGCTTGACCAGAACTCAGGATGGGCTTCTTCTTTTGCATAGACTTCTCGGTCTTCTTGGAGATGCGAGAGAGGTCTTCAGATTGCATACTGGATGCAGGAGGGGCAGTTGCCAATGGCTTCACACGTGAAGCTTTGGGTGCAGCAGAGGGTTTTGAAGCCTTAGTTTTCTTCTGCTTCTGTGGCTTAGGAGGAGCTGGTGCTTCATCAGAATCTGTGTCATCAGCAGAGTGATCCACTGCGGCCCCTTGAACTGCAATATGAGTGATGAGGCCTTCGAGGTTGTAGAAGGGGCCGATGACATTGGGATTGGCATCACAGGTGCCATCAGCCTGAGGAGCAGATGGACCGGGGTTGAAGTCGAGTCCAAAAGCTTTCTTGTTCTTCACAGCAGAATCCTTGGCAAACTTTAAGTTGCGCTTGAACAGGTTGTCTTCATGACACCATAGCAGAGAAGATGGGTCAGCATTCTTGGGTTGTGGTCCGCGAACATGCACGTGTAGAAGCCTTGATCAATAGCTTCAGACAGGGACTGGGGTTGAACATTTTTGTATAAGATATCTCCCCAGGGTTGCTTGATGGCATTCTTCTCGGCATACTCAGCAGTGACAACTTAAACCATTCCTCAGCCAATATCTTCGAATCCATTGGATTCGAGTTTTGCATTCACCATAAGTTTCTTCAGGGTCTGTCTTGTACATTTCATGCAGATCTGGTGGCAAATCTTTGGATGTATTCCACGGTGCTGTCTGCCGCCCTTTCTAGCTAACTTTTCTGTTGCCATGAAGCTTAACCTGAAAGGCTTCACAACTTGCAAAGGCTTCCGACGGCTGGTCAGACAGGAACTGGCTTCAGGAGAATTGATGTGACTCTGTAAGAATTCTTCAAATGAATGCAGACTATGAGAACTAAGGGATTCTCCCACAGACATGTACTTGTGACAACATTAGAGGTGCAAGGGAAGGGGAAGAGGTCATATGCATTCTCAGAAGATTTTGAAGATAAATCAGTTTGAAAATATTGACCTCATAACTCGAAGACATTCACTTATTTGCTGTGAGTTGGTTCCAGATTTGTACGAATCCAAGAATAGGTACAAGTGAGGAATCTAACTTGTAGTGAAGCATAAGTGAATATACTAGGCATAATATGAGATGTAGAACATGATAGATTCAACTTTGGAAGCATAGAAACCACTTTTGGTAGAGAAGGATGAATCTATTAGATCAAAAAGCAATAAAAAGTAAGTTTTAATTACCACACGAAGAACTACTAGACAGAACTGAGTAGGAGGCCGAGCAGTTCAATCTCCCTTGCCCTAACTTGGCGATGGAAGAAACCTACGGCGGCAGCGGAGAAGACGAGGTCCACGGCCGGCGTGAGGACGGCATCGGTGAGATAGCGGCAGTTAAGCGCTTCATCGCCGGCAGCATCACGAGCTAGCGGTGGCGCTAGGGTTTGAGCGAGGTGTGGAGGTGGAAGAAGGATTTTTGACCGCGATGTGATGTGTATTTATAAGGAAGGGGACATCACAGCACAATTACTCAGGTGCCCCTGGCGGTTCACATCTGAGGGACACGTGGCGAACATGCAACACATTGGAAGTTGTTCCATGTTCCCACGCACGCCTTGATTGTCAGGTGGTCGTTCCAGCTTCTTCGGTTTTCAGGCAATAAGGATGCAACATTAAAAACATAGTAAATGTTTGTCAGATTGTCGTCTGCTGATAAGGACTCAAAGAAGACAATCGACAGGTTTCAATAGAATGCATATGATTTGGTCAGATAGAGTTGAGATAGAAGCATAGAACAGGTTAGGGTCCAATCACGTTCACTTAGATCAAAAGATTCAAGAGTGAAGACATAGCTATAAGTGAATGTTGTAGAGGACAGAACACAAAAGTATATATATATGTATATGAACCAAATCAACATTGAGGATAAATCATGAAGATAAATTAATGTTGAAGACAATCCAAATGCGAAGACTTTGCAATTGTAACGCCAAGAGAAACATTCAATAAGAATTTGGTGGTGGCGTTACCCACCGTATAGAAAGTATTAGACCCAGACACGGCGCACAATTATCATGGCGCTCTGAAGTCAAATTCCACACTAATGTATTCATACTCAGAAGGTAAGTCTTCATTAATTGAAGATATATGTTACTTCGTGTGTTGCACATCTAAGTCATCAACATGCATAAGCGTTAGGATGTGTGTCCATTCACAGGACATTCGGGGATTCTAAGATATTTAGCTCACACCGCAACTTGCAAAACCTTTTCTCATCCAAGGGCTTAGTGAAGATATCAGCCAATTGATCTTCAGTGTTGACGTGAATGATATCAATGTCTTCCTTGTTGACATGATCTCTGAGAAAGTGATGACGAATCTGAATGTGCTTTGTCTTTGAGTGCTGAACTGGATTCTTGGAAAGCTAGATGGCGCTTTCATTGTCACAGAAGAGTGGCACATTCTTCGTGTTGATGCCATAATCCTTGAGAGTTTGCTTCATCCATAGAAGCTGAGCACAACACGATCCAGCAGCAATGTATTTAGATTCAGAAGTGGAGAGTGACACACAGTTCTGCTTCTTTGAAGACCAACAGACAAGTGATCAACCGAGAAAGTGACTTGTTCCTGAGGTGGACTTCTGATCAACCTTGTCACCAGCATAATCAGCATCAGAATACCCAATCAGATCAAACGTTGAGCCCTTTGGATACCATAATCCTGTCGTTAGGGTGTAATCCAAATGTCGAAGAATTCGCTTCACTGCTAGGTGATGCGACTCCTTTGGTGCCGCTTGGAATCGGGCACACATGCAAACGCTAAGCATTATATTTGGCCTAGATGCACATAAGTAAAGTAAGGAACTAATCATGGAGCGGTATACCTTTTGATCGAACTCTTTACCATTGTCGTCAGGACCCAGATGACTTTTGGTTGGCATTGGCGTCGTGTATCCTTTACAGTCTTGCATTCCAAACTTCTTCAGGCAGTCTTTGAGGTATTTCTCTTGTGATATGAAGATGTCATTTCTCTGCTGACGGATTTGAAGACCAAGGAAGAACTTCAGCTCACCCATCATGGACATCTGATATTGCTCTTGCATCATGTGCCCAAACTCATTGTTGTATCTCTTATCAGTGCAGCCAAAGATAATGTCATCCACATAGATTTGGCACACAAACAGTTCACCGTTGTATGACTTCGTGAAGAGTGTTGGATCTAGTGAACCAGGTTTGAGGCCTTTTCTCTTCAAGAAGTCTTTGAGCATGTCATACCAAGCACAAGGAGCTTGTTTGAGGCCATACAGTGCCTTGTTGAGCTTGTACACCATATCAGGATGTTTTGGATCTTCAAAGCCAGGTGGTTGTGCAACATACACTTCTTCTTCAATCTTGCCATTGAGAAAAGCACTCTTCACATCCATTTGGTACAAAAGGATATTGTGATGGTTGGCATATGCAAGCAGTATGCGAATGGCTTCAAGTCTTGCCACAGGAGCAAAGGTTTCATCGAAGTCAATCCCTTCTATTTGAGTGTAACCTTGAGCAACCAAACGAGCCTTGTTTCTGACAACTTGACCATGTTCATCTTGTTTGTTGCGATAGATCCATTTGGTGCCAATGATATTATGCTTGCGAGGATTCGGACGCTTGACTAGTTCCCAAACATTGTTCAACTTGAAGTGATGAAGCTCTTCTTGCATGGCTTGAATCCATTCAGGTTCCATGAAGGCTTCATCAATTTTCTTGGGTTCAGATATTGAGACAAATGCAAAGTGCCCACAGAAATTTGCAAGTTGTGTTGCTCTTGAACGAGTGAGTAGACCAGATGCATTGATGCTGTCAATGATCTTCTCAATCTGTACTTCATTTGCAACACGGGGACGTACTGGACGAAGATTTTGCCCTTACAGATCATTGTCTTCAGCTTCACCATTGACTTCAGGCTGAGCATTGTCGTCAGGTTGACTTGGTGCAATGATGAGTTCATCTTCAGCCTGAGGTTCGGACGGTATGATCTCTCCAGTACCCATGAGCTTGATAGATTCACTAGGAGGAACTTCATCTAGCACATTTGGCAGGTGCTCTCTTTGTGAGCCGTTAGTCTTATCGAACCGCACATCCACAGTTTCAATCACTTTATAGTGAAAGAGGTTGAAGACTCTGTAGGTGTGCGAGTCCTTTCCATAACCAAGCATAAAACCTTCATGTGCTTTCGGTGCAAATTTTGAAGTGTGACGTGGATCCTTGATCCAGCACCTAGCACCAAATACTCTAAAGTAACTGCCGTTCGGTTTCTTACCAGTTAGCAGCTCATAAGATGTCTTCTTTAGAAGCTTGTGAAGATAAACTCGGTTGATGGTGTGGCATGCAATGTCAATGGCTTCAGGCCAGAACTTTCTTGGAGTCTTGTACTCATCTAGCATCGTTCGAGCCATCTTGATGAGGGTTCTGTTCTTGCGCTCCATGATGCCATTCTGCCGAGGTGTGTAGGGAGCGGAAAACTCATGAGTAATGCCAAGTGTATCAAGATAAGTGTCGAGGCCGGTGTTCTTGAATTCTGTGCTGCTGTCACTTCTGATGTGCTTGATCTTGACACCATAGTTTGTCATGGCATGATTGGCGAAGCGTCTGAAGACATCCTGCACTTCATTCTTATAGAGTATTATATGCACCCAGGTATATCTCGAGTAATCATCAACAATAATGAAACCATAGAGACAAGTAGTGGTAGAAGAGTAGAGTAATGAGTAGGGCCAAATAATTCCATGTGAAGCAGCTCGAAGGGTTGAGATGTTGTCATGATTCTCTTCGAGGGATGCATGGCCCTAGTCATCTTCCCAGCTTCACAGGCACCACACAGATGGTCTTTCTTGAACTTGATGCCTTCGATGCCCACGACATGCTTCTTCTTCGTGAGAGTGTACAAGTTCCTCATGCTTGCATGTCCTAGCCTCCGATGCCAAAGCCAGCACTCTGAAGCTTTTGCTAGAAGACATGTGGCTAGCTGTGGTCCTGCTGAGAAATCTACCATATACAGATCATCTTTTCGATACCCTTCAAAGACTAGAGATTTGTCATATTCCATAAGGACAAGGCAACGATATTTTCCAAATATCACAATCATATTCAAATCACATAGCATTGATACAGACATTAAGTTGAAACTAAGGGATTCAACAAGCATCACTTTATCCACGTGTTGATCCTTTGAGATTGCAACTCTACCAAGACCCGATACCTTACTTTTACCAGTGTAAGCAAATGTGATATGACTCTTATCAGACGGCCGAAGAGTTGAATCCATTAGAAGACTTCGATCACCAGTCATGTGGTTGGTGCAGCCACTATCCATAATCCATTCTGAAGCATGAGGTGTCATAGCCTACAGTACAGTTTGGGGGATAGGCTTCACCAAGAGGGTTGTGAAGCATAAACATTTGACAAACAAGTGGAACATAGAAGTTCAGATCTTGGTTAGGATAGATAGGATGAGTGTCAAGGAATCCCGGGACGAAATACATAGTGAGTCCATTTGGGCATTTTATCTTGCGCCCAACAAGACGTTTAAGGTCCCCAGCATAAGCATCAGACGCCTTTGATTTCCGGCTGGAGACCTTTCCCTGCAAAAGAGAGTTAAGTTTTCTTAACCACCCACATTTTTAGGGGTGTCTTAGAAGCAATGAGTCTAAGTGCAACATCTGAGAACTTCGGCTTTGAAGCCCTAGCAAATAGCCTTGTAGGAGGAGAATAATACTCATATGAATAAGCAGAAAAGTTCTCAGACTTATGAATATAGCGGTTTGATGAAACACGCTCATATTCAAAGGTCTGAGTATGATTTCCCTGCAAAACATTGGCGTTAGGGTGACTCAGGTGAGTCTTCTGTCTGTATGAAGCCTTTGGACCATATGAAGCCTTTGGTCTGGGGTTTGTCTTCTTCCCAGGTGGTGTCGTAACGACATTCACGGGAAGGCTTTCGAGACACCGTTTGGGTACCCAGATCTTCTTAAGAGGTGGTCCATTCCTACAGTTAGTACCAATATACCTGGCAAACACTTCACCATTCTGATTCCTTAACAGTTTATAGTTTGCATCAAAGGATTCATCAATGATAATTGGGTTAGCACTAGTGAAGCCAGATAAGGTAGATGGATCTACTGAAGGTCCCTTAGCAGCAACCCAGGTGGTTTTGGGGTACTTCTTAGGCATCCAGTAAGAACCATCAACATTCATTTTCCTCTCGAACCCAACACCCTCTTTCCTAGGGTTTCGGTTCAGAATCTGCTTTTTAAGGACATCACATAGTGTCTGATGCCCTTTGAGACTTTTGTACATTCCTGTCTCAAGTAATGACTTCAACCTGGCATTCTCATCGGTAATAGTAGTGGTATCCTCAGATGAGGGGTTAGTTACCACATCAGCAGTTGAAGATATTGCAACGGTAGTAGCAGATGAACATTCAGCAACAGAGACAACATTATCACGCTCAATACATTTTAAACATGGTGGTTCAAATCCTTCTTGAGCGGAACTGATCTGTTGAGCGCGGAGTGACTCGTTTTCCTTTTGAAGATCTTCATGAGCCGATCTCAATTTCTCAAGTTCCTGCTTCCTTTGAAGATAATCATAGGAAAGCTTTTCATGAGAGGTTGAGAGCGATTCATGACGACTTTCAATTTCATCATACTTAACATGAAGATTTTTAATGTCTTCAATTAAGGACTGAGATCGAGTCATTTCCGCGTCCAACAGGTCATCGCTTTGGTCTAACAGTTTTTGAATATGTTCCATGACATTCTATTGTTCAGTTGTAATTTTAGCAAATGTTTTGTAGCTAGGTTTAGATTCACATTCAGAGTCATCTTCACTTGATGTTTGAAAGTAAGCATCGCATGAGTTTACCTTGGCACCACGTGCCATGAAGCAGTAGGTGGGAGCAGAGTCATCCTCATCCTTGGCATCAGCGTTGGTGATGAGGCCATTGTCTTCAGTGTCAAAGATGGACTTGGCGACGTATGTAGAAGCTAGAGCCAGGCTTGCCACTCCAGAATCAGATTCCTCCTCGAACTCCACCTCAGCTTCCTCAGATGCAGACTCCTCTGAATCCATTTCCTTGCCAACAAAAGCACGAGCCTTGTCAGATGAGCTCTTCTTGTGTGAAGAGGTCTTTGAGGAAGACTTGGAAGAAGACTTTGAGGATTTCTTCTTCTTCTTGTCATCAGAATCATATTCCTTGCTCTTCTTCTTCTTCTTTGTCTTATTGTCCCAGTGTGGACATTCAGAGATGTAGTGACCAGGTTTCTTGCACTTGTGACAGGTTCTCTTCTTGTGATCATGAGAGGAAGCTGCATCATTCCTTGAGCTGGATCTTGAAGACTTTCTGAAGTCTTTCTTCTTGGTGAACTTCTGGAACTTCTTCACAAGCATAGGAAGCTCCTTTCCAATGTCTTCAGGATCACCAGAACTGCAGTCAGATTCTTCTTCAGACGAGGAGACGGCCTTTGCCTTCAAAGCGCGAGTACGGCCATAGTTGGGACCATAGATTTCTCTTTTCTCAGGTAGCTGGAACTCATGTATGTTGAGCCCCTCAAGTATATCAGACGGATCGAGAGTCTTGAAGTCAGGGCGCTCTTGTATCATCAGGGCCAGGGTGTCAAAATGAGCTGTCGAGAGATCTCAAAAGTGTCTTGATGATTTCGTGCTTGGTGATCTCAGTGGCGCCGAGTGCATGAAGCTCATTGGTGATATCAGTGAGGCGATCAAATGTGAGCTGGACATTCTCATTGTCATTTCTCTTGAAGCGGTTGATGAGATTGCGAAGAACACTGATCCTTGAATCTCTCTGCATTGAGACGCCTTCATTGACCTTGGAGAGCCAGTCCCTGACCAGCTTTGCAGTTTCCAGAGCACTCACACGACCATACTGCCCCTTGGTCAGATGACCACAGATGATGTTCTTGGCAGTTGAGTCCAGTTGCACGAACTTCTTGACATCAACAGGAGTGACACCTTCACCAGTCTTGGGAACGCCGTTCTTGACGACATACCAGAGATCGACATCAATGGCTTCAAGATGCTTGCATCTTATTCTTCCAGTAGGGGTAATCAGTGCCATCGAAGACAGGGCACGCAGCTTGAGACTTTGATTATCCCTGCAGTCGACATAGCTAAACTCCAGGTGGTTAAACCGAATCACACAGAACAAGGGAGCACCTTGCTCTGATACCAATTGAAAATGCTAGTATTCGACTAGAGGGGGGGGTGAATAGGCGATTTTTATGAAAGTCTTCAAAACATGGGTGTTTTGAAGACAAACAATACAAATGACTCTATTGATATGCAGCGGAAGGTAGACTACACTAGACATAAGCAATGAAGTGAAAGCACGAAGACTATAAGCAGCTAGGTAGATTAGATCAGGATGAAAGATAGTATGAAGCCAAACAAACAACAGTCTTCACACAGTGAAGTCAAACAGATAAGGCAAGTAGGCAAAGACTTCACGAAGACAAACTGTAAGTAAGGTGAGAGAGGTAGGATAGAACCAGTTGCTCGGAGAGGACAAGGTGTTTGTTCGACTAGTTCCAGTTGCTGTGACAACTGTACGTCTAGTTAGGGAGGCTAAGATTCAACTCAGAAGACCGCGTCTTCACCTTATTCCCCTTGAGCTAAGCATACTTAGTCCTTGCCCAATCACTCTGGTAAGTCTTCAAGGGAGACTTTCAAACCTTCATAGACTTCATTCATCGGCAATCCACAATGACTCTTGGATGCTCAGAACGCGATGCCTAACCGGCTGGAGGATTCACAGTCCTCAAGTGTAATAAGTCTTCAGATCACGCGGACAGAAAGACTTCAGTGATGCCTAGCACTCTTTGGCTCTGGGTGTTTTGGGCTTTGTCCTCGCAAGGATTCTCTCTCAAAGGGTTCGGAGCTGGGTTGCTCTCAAACGATAAAACCCGTGCACTAACTCTGAGCAGCCACCAATTTATAGTGTAGGGGGTGGGCTATTTATAGCCAGGAGGCAACCCGACCTGATTTGTCCAAAATAACCCTGGGTCACTAAGGAACTGACACGTGTCCAACGGTCAGATTTTGAACACACGCGGCAGCTTGACTTGGGCTACAAGAAAAGCTGACTCATCCAGCTCTGGATAAGATTTGCTCTCATTGTCTTCGCTCGAAGACATAAGATTTGGTTAAGCATCACATCAGTCACTCTGACTTTGTTCACTTGGACCCCCACTTAACAGTACGGTGGTTCCTATGACTCAACAAAGAAGAAAAGGAAACTACGAAACAACTATGTCTTCGCACTCCATAGTCTTCACGCGATGTCTTCTCCTGTCATAGTCTTCAATGTGAATGTCTTCACAGACCATCATTGTCTTCATTGTCTTCACAAATTTTTAGGGGTCATCTCTGGTAGGTAAACTGAATCAATATGGGACTACTACCTGTGTTATCCTGCAATTCTCACAAACACACTAGTCCCTCAACCAGTTTTGTCGTCAATACTCCAAAACCAACTGGGGGTGGCACTAGATGCACTTACAGGTCATGTCCATCACGTTATTCTCCTAATGATGTGATCCCGTTTATCAAATGACAACACATGTCTATGGTTAGGAAACTTAACCATCTTTGATTAACGAGCTAGTCAAGTAGAGGCATACTAGGGACTATAGGTTTTGTCTATGTATTCACACATGTACTAAGTTTCCGGTTAATACAATTCTAACATTAATAATAAACATTTATCATGAATTAAGGAAATAAATAATAACTTTATTATTGCCTCTAGGGCATATTTCCTTCAGACCCACCAAGGGCATGGTGTGGGCTAGGGACGCCATGCACTGATGAGGATCGTGGCCTCTATGCACTGATGGTGTGGGCTAGGGACCCAAAGACATTGCAACAAAGATTTTTGAGATATCCCGCAAGAAAGGAGGGTTTGTTGCCATTTCTTTGTGGGATGGACATTGGATAATGGAGATTGGTACCCAACGAGGCCTCACACTTGAGCACATCCAACAATTCACGACTCTTTGGGAGAAGCTTGTGAACGTTGTCGTCCAACCAGGCGTCAAGCATACCATTATGTGGAAGCTCACCAAGGCTGGAAACTACTCCTCTAAATCCGCCTATATTGTCCAGTTTGTTGGGCTCACCTGATCTAGCTCACAAGCCACGGTCTCGAAGGTTTGCCCTCCGCCCGAAGCAAATTCTTCGCTTCACTAGTCACTTGGAACAAGATATGGACGGGAGATAGACTTCAACGCTGAGGACAACCAAACTGCAACCGATGCCTGCTATGTAACCAAGTGCAAGAATCTACAGCTCACCTTCTCTTCAAGTGCCGGTACTCTATTCGTGTTTGAAATGAGGTGTTCTCCTGGCTTGATCTTCGTATCTCAACAACTCTTTGGCACTAGTTTGACACGGTCAAATCTTGGCGGGATGGGATCCTCACCAATAATGCTCAACTTGTGAAAGCTCCGTCTTCTTTGTTGCTTCTTGTTGGATGGAAAATTTGAAAGGAAAGGAATGCACACGTACTTAGGAACAAGGCGGCTCCCTTGGCAATCATTAACATCAAAGATGAAGTGTCTTTTTGGGCCACCGCGTGGGCTAAGCATTTGATTAATGTAATATCGCGAGAGTAATTCATTTAGGCTTTTGCCGCTTTGCGGCTCATGCCTAACAAACTCTTCTCCTTAATTAATGAAAACGACAAATCTTTTGCCTTGTTTCAAAAAAGAAAAGACAGCTCATTTGTCCTAAAATTTGTGGCCATAGTGGTGGTATCTTAACCGGCATCATGCACTCGGGATAGCAAACATACTGATGTGACCGAGAATTAAAGATGAGAGATGGTTAGAGCAACATAGGTAGATACCGTATCATGTTAAATGTTATGCTACTTTGTGTCATGCATGAGAGTAAATATGATCATCTATAATACTACTCTATGATACTATGCACTATGACGGTAGTATCATAGTCCCTCCTTTCTATTTTATAAGGCCTATCTCAAATTTTTTGTTTTCCCGATTTAAAGGGCTCATCTCCATCTCCTATTGAGATTCCGAGGCGCATTAAATCTTTGCATGCAAAAATTAAAAAGGAACTCACCAATGCCTGCAATGTTCCTACTCATTTAGTGGCCAAGCATGCATGCAATGTAATTAATCCAAATTAATGCATTAGTTTAATTTGGGTAGTTTTGTAAGTACGAGATATATTCCTTCACTTATGATCTGCCTTGGTCGATGAGATTTCAAATTTGAGCCCTATAAACCAAAAAGGAGGGAGTACACTAACATCATGCGTCCTGGTTTATAGGCCCCCACTGTATTTTATGCAAAATTTTGACCAAATATTTAACTTACAAGATGTTCATGCATGTCATCAATATTTATACCAATAGAAACTATGTTTAAATATGAATCCAACGATATATTTTTTGTTGACATGCATGAGCATTTTGTAAGTTAAATATTTGATCAAAATTTAGCACAAATTATAAAAGGGACCAATAAACCTAGACGGATGTGCATGATACCAGTAATATGATACCCCACTATGACTAGCCTAAGACGAGTTTTATATGGGCTCTTCACGCTTCCCAAGCTCTTTCCGCTCAGCCAAAAAACATGCAGAGAGGAACACACGGAATGCGTGGGGACTGGGCACAAGGCGTCATTCCACTCTGTCAGATTCGGCTGGCTTCGCGTTACGTTTCTTCGCAAAGAAAACGGGCGCCTTTTCTCGTGGGCGGCGCGACAAATGGTACAAAGTAGACGAAAGAACTGGGAGCACGGCACATAGGAGATTCGCAAATCGGTCTCCTGAACCTGCAAGCCTGCAACATTCCGATCTCGAACAACTCGGAAGAACGAGAAGGAAAAGGTACAGTAAAAAGAAGATGGCACTTTCAGGTATTCAACCTCCCCGAATCAATCAGAGCAGGAACGGAATTTGTTCTTTTTTTTACAGCCACATAGTATATCATATGCATTGGGCATCGACACACGGGATCGATGCTTTTGTTGCCATCAGGAAAGCCAATAAAGCTATAGCCAGCTAATCACACCACAGTGACAGAACAGAAAAATAGAAATGGTGGTGGAGAGGAGCTTTTTTCTTTTCTTTTCTATGCCGAGTCATGATGTAATATTGGATTGATTAACACAACATATGGTGCGACCACAGTCACAGCGGACCGAGCAGAGACGAGTCGGCATGTGGCTAGCGGCAGACGATGCAGAGGACGACGGCGATGATGAGGATCAGGATGAGGAGCGGCAGGGATATGATGAGCACGAACTCCATCCGCCGCTTGCCTGCACACACAACCGATCCAATGTTTAATCTTCCATTCTTGTTTTTTTTTCTTTTTTACTTCGAGCAACAAAAAATTGCTACTCTCAACTCTCAAGAGGGGTGGAAAGCAAAGCAATATCAAAATGCTACGCCGTTGCTTTTCCAGTCCCTCTCCCTGAACTGCTCTTCTACAGCCTGTGGATCTGATGCTCCAACAGTGGGTCAGACCCTCTAATCGTGCAAAAAGATTCAAACAGGAATGAGTTAGTCCCTCCCTCCGATCCAAAATATGTATCGTGGTTTTAGTTCAAATTTGCAAAGAACTTGGAATTCATATTTCCTGAGCCGCACCAAATCTTGTAAGGATCGCTTGCAACTTGTCCAGCATCTGCCTCGATCTTCGCTTGTTCGAGGCTTGGATGCTCAGCAAAGGCAAAGCCAACCCCTTTATTATTATCAAAGGTGGGGGGATCTAATTCCCTTGAATGACCACATCAGTTAGACAATTATCAGTGAAACGATTGATTCGATTCCTCGTTGGCGTGCCGTCCTTTCGCATGGGTCAAACCTGGCTAAATAAACGCTCTCTAGAACAGAAGATTGTAGGTGATGTAGGTGATAGACTATAGGTTCCTGATCCATTATAATTGGTGAAACTCCATCGGATTTGACTGAATTAGAACAACTGCTATAGACCCCTTCCCCCCTCCAGAAATCAGTCATTCTGCTACCCAGTCCGAAGCAGCAGCTGGGTGGTCTAATTCGAGCTAAATAATTAGTACTTGTATTTGCTATTAGAAAGCTTCAGAGCAGTACTGACTGGATCACTCTTGGAGCCAGTCAACAGAGGGGTCACCCGTGCGTGAGTCCTGGAGCTCACTGCGGAATAAATCCAAAAACGAAAAACAAGATTTGACAGGGACAACATGAGAATTAATTGTCTAGTACAGTACCTGCCCAATCGAGCTGCTGATCTTGTTGCTGCTCCTGGCCTCCTTGATCTGTCGGAGACGAGAGGCTTGGGAGGGAGACGGAGGGGAGGAGCGGAGCAGTGGAGCTTGGCGGCGATGGAGATGGGGCAAGTGGTGTTGGTGCCGGTGCGTGGGCTAAAATAATCGCTAATCAGGTAGAGAGAAGAGTGGAGTGGAGAAGAAAGGAGAAAGTAGAAGCGGTGTGAACCGAGGACTCCGGCGCCACGCCGGGGCCCAGACGTCAGAGAGATGTCCGCGTCTGGTGGACGGCGCACCACGTGCATGCCTCTGGTTGGACGACCAGGCGTGAGCGCAAACGAAAGACAGACGCGGCGATCTCACTCTGCTGAAAGAAGCATGACCAATATCTGAAGAATTCTTCAGGAGCTTACTTTTTTTTGCGACAAAGTCAAGAGCTTACGTTACACGGCAGTATGCACTGTACTGACACCCGCACACACACGAGCAGACACACACACACACACATGTATCAATCAATAGTACATTTCACGTCGAGAAGCTAGTAGGAGAAAAGGGGATAAAGACGACACACCGAGCAGGGTTGCAGACAAAATACACGACGGCAGTATGAGACAGACGCAGCAACAACACTAGTACGAGGCTACATGATGCAACATCCGGCGAGGCGAGCCGCGCGCGAGCTGGCTGGCTGGCTGGTTAACGGCAGACGATGCAGAGGATGATGGCGATGATCACCACCAGCGCCACGAGTGGCAGCGAGATTATCAGTACCATCTGCATCTTGCCGGCTGGTCCTCCGACGACGCGCCGAGTGTATGTGTGCGACCTGCAAAACGAGGACGAGGGAAAGAAAACATGTCAGTGACGAACATGTAGCCAGTAGCCCCGTACTAGTGTCAAAGATACAGTATATCAGCTCTGCCTAGTGGGAGAACAGCCGTATCAGCGGACGTACCTGAAGGCTGAAGCTGTGGCTCCTCCTGTTGCTCTGCTCCAGATATCTCTCCCAGCTGATGGCGAGAAGCTTAAGCACGAGGATGAGGCAGGCAGAGCGAAGCAAACGGAGGGGGTTAAATGGAGGGATTATGGAAGGGAGGGGAGGCGAGGGGAGAGCCAAGGAATCAATCCCGGAGAATGGTTTGCGCTGGAAGTATCGTCGGTTAAGTACCCCCGTCCAAGGAGAATCAGGTAAGGCGACGCGTGCCACCAGCAGCTATTAAGCTTTCCGTCTTTTCATCATTCCCATGTCGGCAGGCATGCGTATTTCAACCGGGAAGCATCCACACATGCCCATGCACACCCGGCGTGATCCAACCGTCCAGTTGCTTTTTCCTTTAACTAGCAAAATAACCCGCGTTACGAGAGAGAAAAAACTACCACCCTTTCTAAACCCAATAACCATGACTTAAGACTTTAATGAATCCATATTCTTTATTTCAACATGGCATTTTGTTCGTGTTGCCTCTTATCCTTCTCGTCCTCGGCTAGCTCACAATCCAACGGGGACATGAATCGGTCCGCAAAGCTTCGATATATGTTTGATCGGACACATTTGTTTTGTTTTGCAATCCAACGGGGACATGAATCGGTCCGCTGAGCGGTTCGGACGCCCGTTTTCCGGCAAAGTGAAAACGAAAGTAGGGAAGATACAGCGAAGTCCGGACATTCACTTGACCAACCAAAAGCGTTCGCGTGGTCCTCCTCTTTTTTCTATCTCTTCACATGCATGGTCCCCTCTCCTCTCAACCGGATACCACACCATAAATAACCACCACATGCATAGTCCCTACCTACTTTTTCTCCTCCTAGCCGGGTACTTTGTAATTAGCGTTGGATGGCTCCCTCCTGTAACATGTCTGCGGACCACGTCCGGACAGAAAAACAGACATATACCAAAGAATTTGCGGGTCGGCGTTGGAGATGCCATTAGTTTCACGCAACCACACCGTGTTTGAATGTGGCCAATCCTAATCTCTCTCTCCCTCCCTCTCTCTCGCATAAGATGAGAAATTTGATATTTTTTTTTCATGCGAGGTTTTGCCGAGGCCTGCATGAGTGGTTACAGACAATTTCTATCATCTCCATTCTGATTTTGCCGAGGTGTTCATTTGCAGTCGGGGTCGGCGCCGGTATGAAAGAGAGACGGATTATGCGCTATTAATCAAGGTTGCACGCTAAATAGAATTTCAAAATTGGTTAACAAGTAAAATAACATCATATTCAGGTTCTACACATTTTTCTAATTAAATTTCATATATAAGATGCTAAAATTGAAATTAGGATTTAAATGATATGACTATTTTTTAAGTACCCCCTCCGATAAGTATTTTCGGACGGAGGGAGTATTTATTCTAGATTGACTATGGGTTACTTAACCCAAATATCATGGTTTTCTCATTAATTCATGTCACTTAAAAGTGGACTACGGGTTAATTACTAGGAAAAGTAGGGGGGTTTCTGTAAAATTGCGAAAATGATTAGGTTGTGTTTCATTGTGAGTTGTGAGCTGCGAAAAAAAGCTGTTATGAACTTTCGGCTGTGGAAAAGCTGGAAGTTGTTTGGCTGAAACTGTAGATTTGACTATGAATTGTGTGTAATGACTTTGGGCAATGAGTTAAAAAATTTATGTGCAACTTGACCATAAAATGGTGATATGTACATTGGTAGGTAATAGAATGACCGTTTTGCAAAGGAAAAATATGACAATTTAGATGATTCACAATAAACACATATAAATTCAATGATTATACTTTCATGTCGCATATTACATATAAATAGATATTAACCCCATAATAATATTACAAAAGGCATGCACCATCGAATATACATATGGTTCACATGATGACGACATCCATCAAGATAGCTAATCTATGTTGCTATCGCAAGACAAGAATCGCTATCCTACTACGAATAGTATCCATGGTATCTTCGTTCTCATCCTCTTCAACGGGACCCGCTTGTGTGGGTGCTACTTCCCGTCGTAGCACTAGAGATACATATTCATCATCCACATCACATTTATAAGAAAAATTGTCACTCAACTTGCTACCACAAATGAAGTTGTGCAATGCCATGCAAGCAATGATGATATGCTTTTCTGTACGAGGTGAGAAACCTGGGACCCCTTTCAATATGCGCCATTTTTGCTTGAGCACCCCAAAAGCACGCTCAACGACATTGCGAAGGGACGAATGTGAAAAATTGAACAACTCATACTTCCCGTGAGGTGGACAGTGACGACGAAGACGAAATTCTGGTAGATGGTATGTACTCCCCTTAAAAGGAGGAAGATATCATGTTCGGTTTGCATACCCAGAGTCCACAAGATATTATTTTCCTGAAAATGAACCCCAAATCACCAAGTGAGAGTGTCACATAAGAATATAATGAATGATGACATGTGTTGTTATGTTATACCTTTGGGAGGTACATGCCAAAATGAGGAGAAGTGTGCTAATGCATGATTCAAGATCCTTGAGTCATGTGTAGAGCCCGGCCAACCCGCAACCACAAAGGTAAACCTCGTGTTAAAGTCACATATTGCAAGCACATTCTGATATGTAAAACCATGTTGACATCTATGGCTAACCATGTCATCTGTAGGCACATGCACTGGCACATGTGATCCACCTATGGGACCAATAGTGCCTTTGAAATGAGTCCATGAACGTTCTTCTCTAATCTTTTCATGCTCATACCTAAATGTAGGATCTCTCAGTTTGATGATATCTTTCGCTAACTTGCGCAAACATAAAAAAACTTCCTTAAACTTTGTGTGAACTGTCCAAAGCAAGAGTACAAAATAGTTTTCGGCTTGAACAAATGCTTGAGGGCCTCCAACAATCCAAAAGAACATGGCCAGTGACTCAATTGATGAAACATTATTAACTGATGTCAAAACATATTTAGAAACAAGCAAATCATGAAGTGCCATGAAAACTTTTGGATTCATCCGAAACATTTTATAGAAATATCTAGGCTGACCATAACACTCCATGACACATTCTAGTCCAATTTACTTAGCATCTCTATATGTTTTGTTCAAGTACCGCTGAACATAGAGGTTTTCAGCAAGAAGTTTCATTCCCTCTTGTCCCTTTCTGGCCACTTCTTCCATCCTTGCATCCATCTACACAAGAATATAATAATATTAACACATTCATCACCAACAATATAGAAAAATATTTGTCACAACATAGATACGAATCAAGAATACAAGAAAATATTCTCACAACATAATCATGTTTGAACAATTAAAACATACTAGTTGAATGCCCGTGCGTTGCTACGGGACAAGAAACTAATGTATAGGAACGTTGATAGAAATTGCATGCGTTGCTACGGGACAAAAAATGTATAGGGACATTGATAAAAATGTCATTGTAATTCACAATCATGTGCTTACGAATGCATCGGGACAAATATCGGCTTAAACTTGCTACCATTGTACGGGCAATCGCCTCATACATTCAAGTTTCTTTCCTTGCCGATCGCATAAACATAATGCACATCCAAATTGACATAAAAATGCATGTGTGCAAAAAATCATCTTATAGTAAACATTAGGATTCCTCTTCAACTTGAAATGTGCTTTGACACCATATGGAAGTAAAAGCAAAGCAAATAGCTACTTGTCACTTATTAAACTATTACAGAGTTGCTTCCAGCAAACAAATTGCAAATACAAGGATACTTTTAAAAAATAATAACAATGCACTTCTAATTTCGGAGCACACCGATCCACTTTCTCCTTTTCTAGAAGTTGGAGGACATGATGACGGCACCATCCCGTCCATATCTTCTAGCTACGGTCCATTCACTCCCGTTGTTGTCCACCTTAAATCCTCTCACTGCCTCCCTTTTTGCCCTCGTGTTGAAATTCTCAGTGCCATGCACCGGATCGATAGCTCGATAACAACACCAATGGCAGTTTCTCTTGTCCAAATAGCTCACAATCCAATTATGATTTTTAATTATAAGTAAGGAACCAAAGTAAATGGACATTTGGGCTAGCCTAAAATCATGGAAGATTTTTAGAAGTGTAAGTTCCAAAGATATTAGCTACTAATGTGAAAGTATCAAGCATGGTCTGAGCTAAAATCCATATGACCATGCGTGCAAATTCCAACATTTTTAGAATCAAATTCAAGACCTTTTAGTTAGGAAGCAACCACAACATAAACCAGATTGATATATTTGTGTCACAGACAGATCTATAATAGGTAAAAAGCAAAAGGCTAGATAAGTGGACTATCATCTACAGACAAAACAAAAAAGAATAGATACATGCCTTGTAAAAGTTAAGCCTCCAGGAGTAACACTATGGTGCCCAGATAGTTTCCAACATGTGCTACTGAAAACATGTTGAAAGCTCTCCAGCAAATTGTTACATGTGAAAACTATATGGGAAAATGTTACATGTTGGAAACTATCTGGACAAATGTTACGTGTCAAAAACTGGTAATCGGCTAATGACAACGAGGCGATGATTTTCACGCTGGCCATAAGCCAAAACACTTCCCATGGATCTTCTTCTTTGAAAGAAAAATGTAATCCTCACATGCACAGTGTTCTGCGGTTGTGACCTAATTATAGGAGATGAAATGTAAGCAACTATGCTTCATCTGTGTATGCAGGTGCATTAACATTTCTTCACACTTGGAAGATTCCAACATGACTACATGGTTACAACCGTGCAATTATCTCCTAAAATGATTAGGCGGGTATTGTTGGTTGAATAATCAGGAGCAGGGTCATAATGCCATGTCCAATATCCCGTGGTCGGAAGGAGAAAACAGAATTGGATTAGTTATTCAGGAAACAAATAGGTGTAAAAAGAAAGGTAATAAATTATTTGTAGATGCATAACACGCGAAATGAGTTATTTATGTACTGGTTCATATATGGTTCCTTAAGGAAACAAAAGAAGTTGTGTGCATAATAAATCAAGTAGAGAGAAGAGGAGAAACCATATGAGAAATAACAATTCAAAGATCACTCAGACCTCGCTTAATTCCACTTTCCACCTAAATATTAATACAACGATAATATAGTCATACAGAAAATAAGAGATAACCAAATTGGGCATACAAACAGTAGCACTTACAAGTGTTGTTCTGTATCAAAACATTTGTTTGCCCTTGCATGGAGAACCTGCAAGTCAAGCGATGATTCTTTCTTCTTTTATTGTACTGGAAGTTGTTCCATTAGAACCAAATAAAGACCAAGCAAAGGAGATACAATAAGCACCAAATAAAGACCAAGCAAAGGAGATACAATAAGCACTGATCTAAGATATGCCCAGAGTGAGTCTATTTTGTACTGAGGGCCCCTGCAGTTTTGCAACACCAACACCTACGATTGTTGTGGACTTGGACAATGGGACATGCAGACCCATGCCTTTGGTTTCAGTCCAGAAGGTGATGATGCTTGGGCCGGCAGCAAAGGCAAAACTGTAGAATTTTGATTATTTGGTCTTGTGTGCACGGCAATCTAGCTATTGTCAGTCAGCTGATGCTTTCCCTATGAATTTTGTTGCCTTAGATCGTTCCTACAACTGATGCATGCCCTCTAATGACGTTCCTATCCAAGTGACTTGAAGCCTTGTCGGAGAATTTATGGTCGCGCCACCCATCGTCTCCATCCATGAACAATGTAGGACCTGCTCCGACGCGGCCACCTTCACTGCTACCATTACAGTTTCGATGGGTTTGTACTCCGGCGATGGATTAAACAATCGGACATTGTTGAAGGAATTTTTTTGTTGCATAGAACCATTAGAAAGGAGTTATGTTGATTCTTGTTCTACGCAATGTCATATAAACACTGCCCTGCAAACAATTACCATGCATGCAAGGAACAACATATCACATTTTTTATGGCAGGAACTGGAAGCAGAAACATAAAAATGGGTGACCTTTCACCAACTGTAAAATTGATGGCGTCTAATAGTCTAGAAATATACTCTGGCTGAAGATTGTGACCAGTCTGAAATTAGCGTTTGAAGGAAGATAATGGTTATCGTGAAATTTACCGGATAGGGCACGGATCTGCCACTCCATCTAATTTCGCAGGCTGCGATGTGCTACCGTTCGAGGTCGTCGTTCACGTGGAGGACGATGACGATGACGATAGTCGGTGGGATGAAGTGGTCGAGGTGGGGCTATCCAACCTTGCCTTTGGTCGTCTAGCCGAGCTGTTGTACACACGTCTCGCGGGTCGGCGGTCTTGGTTCGCCGATTACTCCGGTGAGAGGACAGGTGGAGCCGGGCCATAAGCCTCAGTGAGGGCGCCGTCGCAGGTGCCGACTTTGTTGTCTGCCGTGGAAACCAGAGCAAATGGATTGAGGACGGAGGCGTAGCAGGGGTCTATGGAGAGGAAAAGAGAGACTGTGTGTGAGAGGGCTGTTGATGCCAAGTTGAGCGGCGAAGGAGTAGGCCGGCGTCGACGTTTTTTCTCCGGAGGAGTCGCGAGATTGGAGGAGGCCGGTGGTGGCGTTCTTTCTCGGGAGGAGTCGCGGGATTGGGGCGAGGGGTTAGGGAAAGATGGGGCGTGGGAGGTGGGGCTTGTGTACGTGGGCTTTTTCTTTCCTATTCAGTTTTCTCCTTCCTTTTATCGAGCGACGAGGGCGTCGATCGTGGCTTCGTGGGTGCCTTTTTCTCTTCTGATTTTCCAGTTTTTTTACGGTGTGAGCGTGTGAAGATAGGTGGGGATCGAACGAGGTGGTCGAGGGGAGGTCGAACCATCACGACGTTCGATCCCCCTTTAATAGTAGAGATATAGTTCATAATACAAGAAAATATGATTGATATAAGAAAATAAGGTTCACAACAGAAGCAAATAAGGTTCTACAATGGAAGCAAATGTAGTTCTACAACATGAGAGAGTATGGTTCACAACACGTGCTTCAACATCTCCTTATCATGCTCCCTCTCCAGATAATCAAACCTCCTTTATTTTGTTTCAAGAACATTGAAGATTTCCCTAAACTCAGACTTCACTATAAGAGTGAGGGTTGTGTGCATGAGAGTGATACGTCTCCAACGTATCTATAATTTTTGATTGTTCCTTGCTATTATATTATCAATCTTGGTTGTAGCAACCATACCTCAAACAGTCTGATCTCTGTGCATCAGTGTCATCCCTGGATCGGTAATGCTGATACGCACAGTACTTGAGGATTTATAACAGAGTAGAAATCACACACTTATTTCATCGAATGTCTCAAAAGAGAACTTATTACAATAATATGGCTTAAGGCCATCTAAGATTGATAACAACGAAAGGCTTCTTCCCAGAGCTTCCATTGCCATTTCCATTCTTTGCTTCAGAACACTCTGTGGCATAACGTCCATTCTTCCCACACTTGAAACAAGTAATGTGACTTAGATCCTTCTTGGCGGGCGTTGCTGGGTTGGAACGGTTCTGGCCGTTGCTTCCTCCATTCCCATTTCCATTCTTGGGTCCACCATGGTTGTGAGAACTCCCTTCATTGGAATTATGGCCTCCATGGTTATGGTGAAGGTGTCCTCCCGAGTTTGGGGTAAAACGGGGTCTCTGCTGAGCTCCAGAATTGTACTCCCCTTGTCCATACTTCCTCTTGCGATTGTCAATCTGCTCCTGCTTCCCTTCAATCATGAAAGATCTATCTACCAACTCCTGGTAGTTGTTGAAGGTTGCCACCATCAACTACATGCTCAGCTCATCATTCAGCCCTTCCAGAAACTTCTCCGCTTAGCTGCATCCGTAACAACGCCATCCGGGGCATAACGTGCTAACTTACTAAAATCATCCACATACTGGCCCACTGTGCGTCCTCCTTGGCGCAAGTTCGAAACTCGCGCTTCTTCATGGCCATAGCTCCTGCTGAAATATGGGCAGTGCGAAAAGCCTGCTGAAACTGGTCCCAAGTAACAGTGTCAATGGGGTAAGTGGCTGTGAAATTCTCCCACCATGATGCTGCGGGTTCATCAAGCTGATGTGCGGCAAAACGCACTCTCTCTGTATCTGTGCATCCTACAGTGGTCAACTCCCTTCCAATCTTGCGGAGCCAATCATCTGCAACAATCGGCTCGGTGCTACTAGAGAACTCCGGCGGATTCAGCCTTAGAAAACGGGATAAGTGATCAACAGGTGGTGGTGGTGGTGGGTTGTTGTTGTTGTTGTTCCCCTGATTCTAATTCTGGACTAGTATCTGCATCAATGCATTCTGCTGCTGGATCAACTGAGTGAGCTCTGGTGGGAAAGCAAATCCATTGCCGCGTCTCGGAGGCATCTGATGGGTTTAGAAAAGATGAGAAAACAGAATAGAATAAGATCTATAGGTAAAAACACTACCCATATGCACATGAGACAAACACAAACATATCACTTCAATCAATTCAAACAAGGGCATACATCGATCTAACTATCGTTACAAAAGTGCTTGGACTGTACTATATACATGGGGGAATACTATTACTGATATGGTGGTCGACTAGAAAATTTGATTGGTGGAAGATTCCATGATATCTGCTCCAGCTTCATCAACATAGTCATCATCGCTATCATCAGGGTCTGAGTCGGTGTCGTCGATGATGATGTAGTTCTCCGGACAAGTGGAATCGTCGTCTTCTCCTCCTGGCGCGGGGTCTCCCATGAATATTCCTAGCTTCCTTGTCAAATAGTCATTCTTCTCCACGAGTATCGTCATTTCCTCCTCATATCAATCGCGTGTAGACTTAAGTTCCTCCTCCAGCTTCGTGATCCTGGTCATTGCCTTCTTCAGATCAATCATGCTCGTGCACATCTGGTTCTCCTGGCGACGCATGTGCTGGTTTAACTCTTGGATGAAAGCTGCAATGGACCTATCCTTCCTGGTGCTGATCGTCTCCCATTGCTCATCTCGGCGCCCACAAATCTGGTGGATAGTATCCTTGAGATCCTTGTGGTAAACTTCTCCAATGCGTCCCATGGTGATGTGGGCTGCCATGCTATTTCCTAGACTCCAGGTTGGTGCATCAAAGGAAAACTCTATGGGCTCAGTGACTGGCATGAATGTCCTTCCTGGAACATGAACTCGAATCATCCAACGCTCCTCTTCTGGTAGAGTGGCGATGTAGGTCCCGGTGAAGCTTGGTATTCCGATGTTCAGGTATCTAGTAACTTCCTTCAAGTGTCGTCCAAAAGGTGTATCTTCATCCGGTTGGGTGAACTTGTTCCTTGCATCCGCCATCCTATAGGGTAGAAAAGGGAGAGGAGTCAGAAATGAGAAGAGAGTAGTGATCTAGGGCTTTAGCTTAGTGGTCGTGTCCTACAGTCAGCGTGTGCTCTGATACCATCTTGTAGCGACCAGACCTCAAACCGTCTGATCTCTGTGCATCAGTGTCATCCCTGGATCGGTAAAGCTGACACGCACAGTACTCGATGATTTATAACAGAGTAGCAATCACACACTTATTACATCGAATGTCT
>NC_041381.1:321955951-321974101 GCF_002162155.2 Triticum dicoccoides
CGGGCGGCCGCGGATGGCCCAGACGGCTGGAGGCGCCGACGGGCGACGGTGGAGGCGGGGCGCCGGCGGTCGCCGGCGGAGGCGGCGCCGGACAGAGCGGGGCCGCGCGGGGCTGGCGGCGAGACGGCGGCGCGCTCCGGCACGGCGGAGCAGGGCGCAGAGGCGGCGGCAGCGCACGCCGGCGGCGGGGCAAGCGGCGGCGGCGCTCGGGCCTGGGCGGCGGCGCAGCCGGGCTCGCGCGGGCCCCGGATGGGCTCCGCGGGCCGTGGCGCGGTGGGGATCTGGCGGGGACGCGTGGCGCGCCTCGATTGGCTGTGGGCGGCGGCGCAGTGACGTGGCGGCCTCTCATTGGCCGGAGCGACGTGTCGGCGGCGGTGGACACGTCCGACGCGGAGGCGGACATGTCCGGCGGCGGGGAGGAGCGGGGCTAGGGTTTCATCTGCGCGAAAATCCGGGGGAACACATATATATAGGTAGAGGGAGCTAGGAGAGTCCAAATGAGGAGCGGTTTTCGGCCACGCGATCGTGATCGAACGACCGAGAGCATGGAGGGGAGTTTGCTGGGTTTTGGGCCACTTTGGAAGGGGTGTTGGGCTGCACATAAAAGAGGCCTTTGCGGTTACCCGGTTAACCGTTGGAGTATCAAACGACCTCCGAATGGCACGAAACTTGACAGGTGGTCTACCGCTGCTATACCAAGGCCGCTTGGCAAACCTCGGGCCATTCCGAGAAAGTTTAACACCCGCTCACAACAAGAGACAAAAGGGGACGCCGGAGGATATAGGAGTGCCGGATTGCAAAACGGACAACGGGGAAAATGCTCGGATGCATGAGACTAACATGTATGCAAAATGAGAAGCACATGATGACATGGCAATATGCAAGAGGCAAAGCAGATGACATGGCAACGACGGCCAATAACTGGCAGACACCTGGCGCATCGAATCCGGGGCGTTACACAGGCGGACATGGCCCGGTTAGGTCGGTGGGATTTTTTTAAAAAATATTCTGACGCACAGAAAAATGATTAATAGAAATACTAAACGGACTCCAAAAATCCTGAAATAAATTTTCTCTGTCCTCTAAAAATATAGCGGACAAAGTGAACATTTATTTGGGCCTCTAATGCAATTTTGAAAAACGCATTTTTTCCTAATTAAAATATAATAGCAATAAAAGTCCAAATAAATTCTTATTTGATTTTAATATTAACCTCCAATATTTCTTTATTTGGGGAAAGTCATTTTATCCCCTCTCTTTTATTTTCATATTAGAAATATTAGGAGAGAAAAATAATTAAAACCAACTGATCCTCTTTTCAAAATTTGAGAAAACTCAAATATGAAAATAACGAAATCCCCAACTCTCTCCGTGGGTCCTTGAGTTGCGTAGAATTTCTAGGATCAACCCAAAATGCAATAAAATATGATATGCAATGATGATCTAATGTATAACATTCCAAATTGAAAATTTGGGATGTTACATTGGTTTATATGCATTGTTATGCTATTTTATATTATTTTTTGGGACTAACTTATTAACCTAGTGCCTAGTGTGAGTTGCTGTTTTTTTCCTTGTTTTTGTCTTTATAGAAAATCAATACCAAACAGAGTCCAAATTGAACAAAACTTTTTGACGATCTTTCTTAGACCACAAGACACCTTGGAAGCTTCGGGAGGAGGCTAGAAGGGCCACGAGGCCGTGACAAGCTTAGAGGGTGCGCCCCAGGAGGGGCGCCCCCAAGCTTGTGGCTCCTCTAACCCTAATTCTTCATCTATAAATTCCCAAATATTTCCCGAAGACCAGAGAGCACCCCAAAAATACTTTTCCGCCGCCGCAAGTTTCAGTCTTCATGAGATCCCATCTGGGAACCTTTTCCGGTACTCTGCCGGAGGGGGATTCAATCATGGAGGGCTTCTACATCAACCTTGCTGCCCTTCCGATGATGTGTGAGTAGTTTACCACAGACCTATGAGTCCATAGCTAGTAGCTAGATGGCTTCTTCTCTCTCTTGATCGGCAACACAATATTCTCCTTGATGTTCTTGGAGATCTATTCGATGTAATCTTCTTTTGCGATGTGTTTGTTGAGATCCGATGAATTGTGGGTTTATGATTAGATTATCTATGCATATTATGTGAGTCTTCTCTGAACTCTTTCATGCATGATTTATATAGCTTTGTATTTCTCTCCAATCTATTGATTTGGTTTGGCCAACTAGATAGATTTTTCTTGCAATGGGAGAGGTGCTTTGTAATCGGTTCAATCTTGCAGTGCTCAATCCTAGTAACAGAAAGGGACATGACACGTATTTTTATTGTTGCCATTAAGGATAAAAAGATAGGGTTTGTTCATATTGATTGGATCTATCCCTCTACATCATGTCATCTTGCTTAAGGCATTACTCTGTTCTTGTTAACTTAATACACTAGATGCATGCTGGATAGCGGTCGATGTGTGGAGTAATAGTAGTATATGCAGGCATGAGTCGGTCTACTTTTTTCGGACGTGATGCCCATATACATGATCATTGCCTTGGATATTATTATAACTATGCGCTTTTCTATCAATTGCTCAACAGTAATTTATTTACCCACCGTATGTTTTCTTTCAAGAGAGAAGCCTCTAGTGAAAACTATGGCCCCTGGGTCTATCTTTTATCATATTATTTTCAGGTCTACGAAATCAAAAACACAAAAATACCTTGTTGCAGTTTATTTACTCTTATTGTATTTTGCACTTTTACGTATCTTTTATATCTATCACTATCAGATCTCATCCTTGCAAGTAACTGTGAAGGGTTGACAACCCCTTTATCGTGTTGGGTGCAAGTATTTGTTTGTTTGTGTAGGTACAATTATTGGAGACTTATGTGTTCCTCCTACTGGATTAGTACCTTGGTTCTCAAATGAGGAAAATACTTATCTCTACTTTGTTGCATCACCCTTTCCTCTGCAAGAGAAAAACCAACGCAAGCTCAAGAAGTAGCAGGAAGAATTTCTGGCGCCGTTGCCGGGGAGGATCTACATCAAGCCTACCAAGTACCTATCATAAACTCTCATCTCTTGTATTTACATTATTTTCCATTTACCTCTCGTTTTCCTCTCCCCCACTTCTAAAATGTGTTAAAAAATAGTACAAAAATATTTGCCCTTTTATTGCCTTCTTTCCGTTTGCCTTTCCTTTTGCTTCTTGTTTGCTTGTGTGCTAGATTGCTTTCTGTGTTATGATGTCTCAAGAAAACACTAAGTTGTGTGATTTTTCCAACAATAATAATAATGATTTTATTAGTACTCCGATTGCTCCCGCCACTAGTGCAGAATCTTATAAAATTAATGCTGCTTTGTTGAATCTTGTTACGAAAGAACAATTTTCTAGTAGTCCTAATGAAGATGTTGCATCCCATCTTAATACTTTCGTTGAATTCAGTGATATGCAAAAGTAAAAGATGTGGATAATGGTATTGTCAAATTGAAGCTATTTCCGTTCTCACTACAAGGTCGTGCTAAAACTTGGTTTTCGTCCTTGCCTAAAAATAGTATTGATTCCTGAAATAAGTGTAAGGATGCTTTTAGTTCCAAGTATTTTCCTCCCGCTAAGATCATCTCCCTTAGGAACGATAGAATTAATTTTAAGCAACTTGATCATGAACATGTCGCACATTCATGGGAGAGGATGATGTTAATGATAAGAAATTTCCCTACTCATGGTTTAAGTTTATGGATGATCATACAAAATTTTTATCCAGGATTGAATTTTGCATCTAAAAATCTTTTAGATTCCTCCGCAGGTGGTACTTTCATGGAAATCACATTAGGAGAAGCTACTAAACTCCTAGATAATATTATGGCAAATTACTCTCAATGGCATACCGAAAGATCTTCTACTAATAAAAAAGTGCATGCTATTGAAGAATTTAATACTTTGAGTGGAAAGATGGACGGACATATGAAATTGATTGCTATAAAGAGTGCTCCTATTGATCCTAGATATGCCTTTGTCTACTTTGATTGAGAATAATAATGAATCTATGGATGTGAATTTTGTTGGTAGGAACAATTTTGGTAATAACACTTATAGAGGCAATTTTAATCGCATGTTGTTTCCTAGTAATTCTTCTAATAATTATGGTAATTCCTACAACAATTCTTATGGAAATCATAATAAGATACCCTATGATCTTGAGAATAATATCAAAGCTTTTATTAACTCTCAAAAGATTTTCAATGCCACGATCGAAGAAAAATTGCTTAAGTTTGATGATGTGGCTAGAAACATTGATATAATTCCTTATGAGATTGATTCCCTTAAGATTAGATCTATGCCACCCAAGCTTGATATTAATGAGTCTCTGGAATATATTCAAATTTCTATTAATGAAAGTAGGGAGAGAACCGCTAGAATGCGAGCTAAGAGAGAATGGCTAGATAAAGCATGTTCTTCAAGTTTTTGTGATAATCATGATGAAGATCTTAAAATGATTGGTGTTACTCCCATTGAATTTTTGTTTGCTAATATAAAACTTGATAAAGAAGGGACTGGAGAGGAGTCAACTTTAGCTAGAAGTTGTCCCAATAATTTGAAGGGTGATGATCTTAATGAAAAATGATAAAAGTGGGTTTGGCGAGGTCAAAACTTTAACTAGTGATGTGCCCACTCTTTTGGATTACAAAGAATTTAATTATGATAATTGTTATTTGATTGAGTGTATTTCCATGTTACAATCCATGATCAATTCATCTCATGCTTATGATCAAAATAAGGCTTTTACTAAACATATCGTTGATGCTATGATGAAATCTTTTGAAGAAAAACTTGAGTTGGAAGTTTCAGTCCCTAGAAAGTTATATGATGAATGGGAGCCTACTATTAAAATTAAGATTAAATATTATGAAAGGATCGAGAAGAGGGGTCTAGAGGAGGGAGGCGTGATTAGACCCTCAATAAGTAAAAGTGGCAATTTTTAAGTTCTTCAAGTTAAGGTGAAGTTTTAGCACAAGTTTAAGCATTCACAATACATTTCAAGCAAGCATGACAAGAGTATATGCAGCGGAAAGAGTAAAGCATGCTAATTGCAAGAAAGTAAGGGGATGGTATTGTAGTGTGCAAACACAATGAAGACACGGATTTTTTGGCGTGGTTTAGATAGGTGGTGCTATCGTACATCCACGTTAATGGAGACTTCAACCCACGAAGGGTAACGGTTGCGTGAGTCCACGGAGGCCTCCACCCACAAAGGGTCCACAAAGAAGCAACCTTTTCTATCCCACCATGGACATCGCCCACGAAGGACTTGCCTCACGCGGGTAGATTTTCACGAAGTAGGCGATCTCCTTGCCCTTACAAACTTCTTGGTTCAACTCCACAACTTGACGAAGGCTCCCAAGCGACACCTAACCAATCTAGGAGACGCCACTCTCCAAAAGGTAATAGATGTTGTGTTGATGATGAACTCCTTGTTCTTGTGCTTCAAATGATAGTCCCCTCAACACTCAGCTCTCTCTCTCACATATTTGGATATGGCAGAAAGATGATTCGAGTGGAAAGCAACTTGGGGAAGGCTAGAAATCAAGATTCTTGTGGTAGGATTGGTATATCTTGATCTCAATGCAGAGTAGGTGGTTCTCTCTCAGAAAATGTATGCTGGAAGTGTAGGCATGTTCTGATGGCTCTCTTACAAATGGAGAAGGGGGTGGAGGGGTATGAATAGCTTCCACACAAAATCCAACCGCTACACACATTTGACCCAACTCGGTCAGACAGAATAGAAGAACTCGATGAGACCAATTTAGTTCAAAATGTGAACGTTAGGAATCTCGGTAGGACCGACTGGAACTACTCGGTGGGACCGATGTGCTAGGGCTTAGGGAAAACATCAACTCGGTGGCACCGCTTGCATCAACTTGGTGAGACCGAAGTGAAGCAATGAGTAAACAGAGAAGATGTCAAGCAAACTCAGTGGGACCGATTGCTCATTTTGGTGAGACTGAAATGTTACAAAGGGAAACAGAGAGTTTGCAAGGCCATCTCGGTGAGACCGAGATCCGTATTGGTGTGACCGAACTGTTAGGGTTTCTGGCAGTGGCTATGTCATATGAACTCGGTGGTGTCGGATAGAAAGAATCGGTGAGGCTGAGTTTGACTCTAGGTTTGGGACATATTTGGAATGAGGAAGTGGTTGAGGGCTTTGGAGCAGTATCACTAAGCACTTGAGCAAGTAGACCATTAAGCAACACCTCATCCCCTTTTAATAGTATTGGCTTTCCTATGGACTCAATCTGATCTTGGATCACTAAAAATGAAATGAAGAGTCTTGAGATTTTGCCAATGCATGTCCTAGACACCTCGAAGGGGTTCCACATCCTCTTGTCCTTTCCACGCCATTGTTGAACTTGTATGTAATACACTAGATAAAAGCATCAGTCCAACAAGAGATCTGTTGACATTAATTACCGAAATCACCTAGGGAGCACTTGCGCTTTCAAATTATGAGTGCAATGCTTTATGTTATTTGGGTGCTAGAATTTCCACTATTCCAAAATATTTATGTGATGTGCCAGGCTTCCATAAACTTGATGATTGTTCTTTAAATTTGCACTTAGCGGATTTCACTATTAAGAAACCTATGGGAAGAATTAATGATGTTCTTATTATTGCAAATAGGAATTATGTGCCCGTAGATTTTAGTGTGCTCGATATTGATTGCAATCCTACATGCCCCATAATTCCTTGTAGACGTTTCCTTGGAACAATTGGTGCAATTATTGATATGAAAGAAGGAAACATTAGATTTCAATTTCCATTAAGGAAGGGCATGGAACACTTTCCAAGAAAGAAAATTAAGTTACCATAGGAATCTATTATGAGGGCCACTTATGGATTGAATACAAAGATGACAATACCTAGATCTATGCAATATGCCTCGCTAGGGGCGTAAAATGATAGTGCTAGTTGGGAGGCAACCCAATAGTTATCTTTTATTTTTTTCTTCTATTTTTTTTCAATAAATATGCAATTATGCTACTGTTATGATTGTGTTTTAGTATTTTAATTAGTGTTTGTGCCAAGTAAAGCCTTTAGGATGGTTTGGGTGACAATTTATTTTATTCTGTTGAAAAACAGAAACTTTTGCACCCAATTCTGGAATTTTATAAATCCATGGAAACTTGCTTTTGCTCTGAAAGTTTTACACAATATTGATATACAAATTTCCCATGTTGTCCTACTTTTCTAGAATTTTTAGAGTTACAAAAGTTTGGCTAATGTTCATATTACTACAGACTGTTCTGTTTTTGACAGATTCTATTTTCATTGTGTTGTTCGCTTGTTTTGAAGAATCTATGGGTTGTATCGGGGTTATGAGCCACGGTGAAGTTGGAATACAGTAGATATAATGCAAATATAAAATTGGAATGAGTTTATAATAGTACCTAAAGTGGTGATTTGCTTTATTACACTAATGGATCTCACGAGTTTTCTGTTGAGTTTTGTGTTGTGAAGTTTTCAAGTTTTGAGTGAAGTTTTGATGGGCTAAGGAATAAGTAGTGGCAAGAGCCTAAGCTTGGGGATGCCCAAGGCACCCCAAGGTAATATTCAAGGACAACCAAGCATCTAGGCATCCCCTCTTTTGTCTACAATCCATCGGTAAATATTTTGAGGCAATATTTTTATTCACTACAAGATATGAGTTTGCTTGGAGTGTCATGTATTATACGAGTGTTTGTTTTATTTGCTTTTTAGTTTGCCACAGTCATCCTTGCTGGACACACCTTTTTGAGAGGGACACACATTATTCATGAATTTATTAGAATACTCTATGTGCTTCCTTTATATCTTTTGAGCTAGGCAGTTGCTCTAGTGCTTCACTTATATCTTTTAGAGCACGATGATGGTTATATTTTAAAGAAATTGATGAACTCTAATGCTTCATTTATATTATTTTGAGATTCTTATAAATAGTATGGTAATTTGCTTGGGTTATGAATTTAGTCCTAATATAATGGGTATTCAAGTGGGATATAATAAAAACTTTCATGTAGATCACTGAATATGTTAAGTTTGATTCCTTGCAATTGTTTTACGATATAAAGGTGGTAATATGCGGGTTATGGTAATGAGTAATTGTGGTTAATTATAATATTGATGTTAAGGTTTGTGATTCCCGAAGCATGCACGTATGGTCTCTCGCTATGGTATAAAATTGGAGCATGATTTATTATTGATTGTCTTCCTTATGAGTGGTGGTCGGGGACGAGCGATGGTCTTTTCCTACCAATCTACCCCCCTAGGGGCATGTGTAGTAGTACTTTGCTTCGAGGGCTAATAGCAATAAGTATGTGAGTTCTTTATGACTAATCTGATGTAACGCCGGAATAAGTATTCGAGGGCTAATCCTCATTTGATCCAAGGCATAATTCAAATTAAAATTTCTCAAACATGCAAACTAAAATGTTCAAAGTGTGGCTAATATTCCATCACTAATATTGGTGGTGGAACCAACATTTTTATAAAGTATTTAAGTGCCCAAGAATAAATAAAATAGGGGATACACAATTACTTACGTGATTTTTAATTAATAAAAATAATAAACTATTTTATTTAAACCTCAAATTGAATGTGGGAGTAGCATAATTTATAATAATTTTGAAATTGAAATAAAAACTGAAACTATAAAAAGAAAAGGAAATGCAATGGCAAAATAAAAGGAGAAAGAGAGAAGCCCCCTGGGCCTCGGCCCACCTGAGCCGGCCCACCTACCTTCCCCCGGTCGCCTTCCACCTCCTGTTACTCCGACCCGACACCCGCTCGAGCCAGGGTCATCCCCGACCACCTTGCCATCGACGGGGAGGGGATAAGGCGACAGCCCGCGCCCCCTCGATCCCCTCTCACACTTCCCCCTGCCACTCCACTCACCTCGCTTTCTCCCTCGCCCGTAGCTCTGTCCTCCTCACCGATTCCCCCATCTCCCAAGCATGGCCGTCACCGGCCATCGTGCTCCACCACGGTCACCGGCCAATCCTCACCTCGCCGCCATGCCGTAGGGGCTGTCCGTCGCCTGCCACGCCGCCTGGTGCCAGCAGTTGGAGCCGGGGAGCTCTACAACGTTGGATGCCCTTCGTCGTCTTCCTCGGGTCACCGCCGTCACCTTCGACTCCGGCCACTGCCCTGCGGTACTAAGCCCCCCAACGGCCTTCGTGTGCTGCAACGTGAGCCGCCGCCCCTCCCCCTTCCTCTGTTTATACGCCGTTGATCTGTAGCCTGCTCCCCGCGCCGTTGCCGCCATTGCCGAAGCTCCCACCGCCGCTACTCGTTGTGCCGCTGCTGCCGTGCTTCTCCAGTTCGACCGAGCACGCCACCACGCTCATGGCATCTCGTAGGAGCCCTCCAGCCCGCTAGCTCGTCAGAACCGAGCTGTTATGCTTGTTTCGTTCAACACCCGACTCCGGTCGACGCCTCACCCGTCACCGTGCTCCACTCCACCCATCCCGCGACCTCCCGCTTGTTCCATCGGATGCGCGTGAGCGCCAGCCACCCAGAGCCACGCTCACCGCTGCCCTTGGCCGCCCCATGCATCGCACCCCACAAGCCCGAACACCGGCGGTCGCCCTGCTCGATGTTGCCGATGGTGCAGCCTGTCCAAGCCCTCCCTGACGCCACGAATGGATGCCCGGCTCTGCCCGCATCTGAACGGTCCACTCCGCCGCCCGTTTGGCCCCCTGTGGGCGATCCCCGCACGCGGCCCCATCTCTATAGTCGCCGCCAGTGCACCACCATGCTTGGCCTCGGCTGGGCCGCTGCCAAGTGGGACCCGCCTTGTGTCAGGGCGGCTATTTAACCACTAACCACCCCCTAGAACCACTGACATGCGAGCCCAGCCGCTGTAGCATTTAGGTTAGTTTAAAATAAACCATTAGCTAAATAGGTCACTGGCATATCAGGCCCACTAACTAATTAGACTAGTTAAAATAAATAAAACATGTTAACAAACTGTCTCACTGACAATAGGGACCCACTGTTTAGTTTGACCAGTCAACAGTCAAACTTTGATTGCTGACTAGGCTGCTGACTCAGCCCCCTGTCCCCACCTGTCTTACACATACACACACTGCTGGGTACACTTCTATGTACCCATAGCAGGTTCTATATTTAATATTTCGAATTAAACTAATTTCAGAATTCCAGAATATTATTAAAGCTTTGAAAATTAATATAAAATAATCCGTATCTCGGATGAAAATAATTTATATATGAAAGTTGCTCAACAAAATGTGATGAATCCGAATATTCCATCTGTTCATTTGTCACATGCCCCTAGCATAGCGAACATGGAACCGTCCCCTCTCTTTCATCTGTCCGAAAAATGCCAAACAACGGGAAAACATTCTCGAATGTTTCCCCCCTTCGTCGGTATCATGTAGCACTGCGTAAGAACACCCCTAGCTCTGCGTGTTGTCATGTCATTCACTTGTTTGCTTTATATTTACTATTTCTTCCCCCTCTTCTCTCCGGTAGACCCCAAGACCGATGCTGCCACTGTGATCGACTACATCACCGACGACCCTTCTTCCTTTTTCAGCAGAGCTTCCAGGCAAGCAAAACCCCCCTTGACCATACCGATATTGCCCATTCCATTCTCTCTCATGCTTGCATTATATTTTGCTACTGTAATTGTTTGCTCTTATATCTGATGCATAGCCTGCTTTTGTAACCTACTCTTGTACCTCACCTACTTATCCTAAACTACTTAGTATCGGTTGGTTAGTGATCCACCAGTGACCCCTCACCTTGTCCCAGTTGCCCTGGCTTGATGACCGATGACTCGATCCATGTTATCGATGTCCAGAGCCCGACACATCACATCACACCCCCTTTGTTGCTCGGCTCTGCAGAGCTACTATCGAGTGTCAAGGGTCATACCTCGTAATGCACTCCTGGTGATAACTCTGTAGTGTAGCTATTCGATCATGGTCATCGAGGGTGATTCCTCCTTAACCACTCCCAATACTACTCTGTAGTGCAACACCTCAAGTGTGAACCTCGAGGGTGATTCCTCCTAAGTTCACCTTGATGATTACATCAAGTGGATTCCATCGAGGGTGATTCCTCGGATTCCCCTTAATGTTATGGATACACGGTTACTTGGACTTTACTTGAGACCATTGTTGAAGTTGGGTCGGCCCCGAGGGGTACCCGCGAGAGTTACTGAAGTTGGGTTGACCTGGAGGGTACCCGCTAGATAATTACGAGGCATGATCGGACAGGTAGACCACCCTAGTGAGAGGGTTGGGCCTGGCCCTTGCCATATTTCCTTGAGATGGGGCACCGGGGTCACATGATCATGAGTCTCTACTCGTCTTTCCGAGCTCCCAAAACACTAAAGGTTTGGGTATTTGATCTGAGTTGGCCACTGGCCTATACACACTAACCACGACGCGGGAACGAATATGGGCACTCGGTGTTGTATGTTTCTTTTGAAAGTTCTGTCAGATGTCCAGTTCAGCATTGCGGCACGGCTGGGCCGGCGCCATCCATGACAGAGGTGGTGCCTGGGTCCGCCCTGCATGCAACGACTCAAAGTTCAAAGGGCAATGGGCCCAAGACCTCAGAGCGGTTAGGATGTAGACCAACAGGGACCTCTCTGTCGAGCCTAGGTAGGACTACGACATGTTGATCTTCCGAGGCCGGGCATGACCCAGGAAAGTGCATCCGGCCAGAGTAATAAGCGTGTTTGGTAATGTGGTGCACCCGTGTAGGGAAGTTATCTATTCGAATGGATTTGTCCATGGTAATGGACACTCAGAGTTGTATCCCGACCTATTATAAATTTACAACTATAAATGGATACTTGAGACATGTTGTCTCCAATATGCGACCCTATCCTTGGTGGGACCTTTGAGTTCCTTTAGGATAGGGTCGCTACCTTGCAAAAGTGTCTCCAATATGCGCTTCTATCCTTGGTGGGATCTTTGAGTTCCTTTAGGATAGGGTCGCATATTGGGCGTGACACATGAGATGGATATGTGGCTCCAGGATTGCTTTCTCACAGGGAGCTGAGGAAGGATCTGGGCGTTAATACTACAACATGCTTGTTAATCAATATGTATTTTGCACTCTTCTACATGCTGCAAGATGCTTGAAGATGCTAGTCTTTGATAGGCTAGGCTTTCCCTTCACCTTTGGCATTCTGCAGTTCGGTCCATAGATACAACCCATTCCTTTGATACCGATGCATACTTAGTACATAGCAGAAGCTTGCGAATACTTTGGATGAGTACTCACGGTTGCTTTGCTACCTCTTTTCCCTATACCCAGTTGCTGCGATCAGATGGTGGATCCCAGGAGCCAGATGCCACCCCCGAAAAAAACTACTACTACCCCGAGGGTGCCTACTACTACATGGAGACCGTTGACGACCAGGAGTAGTTAGGAGGTCCCAGACAGGAGGCCTTGCCTTTTTGATCTGTATCATGTTTGTGCTTGCCTTCTTAAGGCAGTCTTGTATAACCTATGCCTGTACTCAGATATTGTTGCTTCCGCTGATTCCTCTTGTGTATCGAGCTATTATTCGAGCCCTCGAGGCCCCTGGCTTGTAATATAAAGCTTGTATTTTTTAAATTTGTGTCTAGAGTTGTGTTGTGATACCTTCAGGTGAGTCCTGATCTTGATCGTACACATTTGTGTGTATGCTTAGTGTATGATTGAATAGGGGGCGTCACATGTGAGTCCATGGATTATACACACCCTTACCTTCGGTAGAATCTTTGGTACCGCGCATTGCCCCTTCTCACCCCGAGTTATGGTGCAAACTTCACTGGTGCATCCAAACCCCATGATATGATACGCTCTATCACACATAAGCCTCCTTATATCTTCCTCAAAACAGCCACCATACCTACTTATTATGGCATTTCCATAGCCATTCCGAGATATATTGCCATGCAACTTCCACCGTTCTGTTTTATTATGACACATATCATCATTGTCATATTGCTTTGCATGATCATATAGTTGACATAGTATTTGTGGCTCAGCCACTGTTCATATTTTTTATACATGTTACGCTAGATCATTGCACATCCCGGTACACCGCCAGAGGCATTCATATAGAGTCATATTTTAGTATCGAGTTGTAATTTTCTTTTGAGTTGTAAGTAAATAGAAGTGTGATGATCATATTCATTATTAGAGCATTGTACTAGTGAGGAAATAAAAAAAATAAAAAAAGAGGCCAAAAAGCCCAAAAAAAGAGAAAGGAAAAAAGAGGCCAAAAAGAGCCCAGCAACAAAAAAGGAAAAAAATGAGTAGAAAAGAGAGAAGGGACAATGTTACTATCCTTTTCCACACTTATGCATCAAAGTAGCACCATGTTCTTCATGATAGAGAGTCTCCTATTTTGTCACTTTCATATATTACTAGTGGGAATTTTTTATTATAGAACTTGGCTTGTATATTCCAGTGATGGGCTTCCTCAAATGCCAGCGATCTTCATGACCAAACAAGTTGGATGCACATCCACTTAGTTTTCTTTTGAGCTTTCATACACTTATAGCTCTAGTGCATCTGTTGCATGGCAATCCCTACTCACTGATATTGATATCAATTGATGGACATCTCCATAGCCCATTGATTAGCCTCGTCAATGTGAGACTTTCTTTTTTTTGTGTCTTCTCCACACAATCTCTAACATCATACTCTATTCCACCCATAGTGCTATATCCATGGCTCACGCTCATGTATTGTGTGAGAGTTGAAAAAGCTGAAGCGCGTTAAAAAGTATGAACCAATTGCTCGGCTTGTCATTGGGGTTGGGCATGATAAAAACTTTGTGTTAAGAAGATGGAGCATAACAAGACTATATGATTTCATAGGGTTAACTTTCTTTAGCCATGATATTTTGGAAAGACATGATTGCTTTTTAGTATGCTTGAAGTATTATTGTTTTTATGTCAATATTAAACTTTTCTTTTCAATCTTATGGATCTGAATATTCATGCCATAAAGAGAAATTACATGATGAACATGCTAGGTAGCATTCCACATCAAAATTTTGTTTTTAACATTTACCTACTCGAGGACGAGCAGGAATTAAGCTTGGGGATGCTTGATACGTCTCCAACGTATCTATAATTTATTATTGTTCCATGCTATTATATTATCAATTTTGGATGTTTTATATGCATTATTATGCTATTTTATATCATTTTTTGGGACTGACCTATTAACCTAGTGCCCAGTGCCAGTTTTTGTCTTTTTGTTGTTTTTGTCTTTACATAAAATCAATACCAAACGGAGTCCAAATGGAACGAAACTTTTTGACGATTTTTCTTGGACCACAAGACACCCTCAAAGCTTTGGGAGGAGGCCAGAAGGGCCACGAGGAGGCGACAAGCTCAGAGGGTGCGCCCCCAAGCTTGTGGGCCACCCATGGCTCCCCTAACCCTAATTCTTCATCTATAAGTTCCCAAATATTCTCCGAAGACCAGAGGGCACCATAAAAATACTTTTCCATCACTGGTACCGTAAGGCGCTATACAAACGGTTTTTAACCCCTTTCTGCGATGGCATTTGGAACCATCGCCAAGTGAGTGTGGGCGATAGGGGGTCCTTCCCACACAACCCAGAAACCGTTGGGGATGGGCGAGCAGCTACTGATGTTCACCATAGAATAAACGTATGATAAGCCGCCCCAGTCCCACAGGTTACATCTCGACGTTACTTTTTTTTTTATCAGAGAGGCATCCCAAACGATTACGCCGCTATAGTCGTGTGAAAAAGGTGGATATCAACATTTAATTTACCGATATGTTTGTGATAGGTACGTTATCGCACATGGTTCAAGAATGTAAAATGTGTGCAGTGTCTCTACTAACACCAACGTGTACATTTTCATATGCGATTGGTATTCCTATCACATACACACACTGGTTTGAAACATTTGTCGTATTACCATGAATCACACACGCATATGAGACGAAACCGTGTGTGCGGGCATCGGGCATCGCAAACGTTTCACGTCAAAAAACCGTATGTTTTCTTTTTTTATCACACACACTGTTTTCTTTCTAACCGTGTGCACATTATTTTATTCGCCCGTGTACATTTTTTTACTGCAATTTATTATTCGAATTGGAAATTTTCAAATATGAAACATGCAATTCAAATTCTCAGCATAATGGTTCAACAACGAATCCATAAATAAAATTGTCAGTACAATATGTTCAGTAATTACGGGATTAGACAACAATTAACTATGATGAACCACAATATTTACACGCGGTAAAGGTGAAGAGACAAGTGTAAATCATTTTGACTGTCGATGGTGTTGAATAAGCGGAATACCCATAATGTGCCTTCCTGCATGCCATATGCACGAACAACTTTTGTCCAACCCCTTGTGACGTCGCCTGCCCATCCTTCACTGCCTTCAGGAAGACCTCTAGAGCATTATCATGGTAGCATGAATTATATACTTCAGCCTTAGTTGCCTCCACTCCAGCCATGTAGTTTGCAAGGTAATCATCAGTAAATAGCTTCGGAAACCACTGAAAAGAGAAAAATATCAGATCATGAGGTCTAATAGAGTAACTTGTTTTGGGAAGGGGGAAAAGACAACACATTACTTACCATCCTAATGTTCACTGTTGTCTTGGACAAAGTGTAAATAAAGAGCTTAATTACCATCACCTATTTCTTTCGCCTAACAATCTTTCTTAGTTTCCTCACTTGACGCTTGTTCATGAATACCTCATTGCCCCATACGCAAAAGGGATCGAAGCATGGATTAGTACCGCTCATATATGTACCTACAAGCAACCAGTGAATGTTAGAAGCTAAATTGAGATTGCACAAATGATGTAAAATACAACTACCTACATTCCTAAGTACAAGTATTTTTAGAAATTTCAATATGAACTACATACGGGTGTATATAGAATTATAGATATAGTTTAGATTAGAATCTAGATTCACTCATTTTGCTCCTTATGTAGTCTATATTGGAATCTCTAAAAATACTTAAATTTAGGAATAGATGGTGTATAAGACATGAAATGCAGCTAAGCTCGATGGCAAACAACAACATCGCCCATTATAGCCCTGTGTAAGTTCATGGAAAGCCAATGTTAACTACAACAGGGTTAATATCCACCAAAAATAGCAAATGGTAATAAAACGGCAACATCTGTAGTGATATCTTGATTGCAAAAGAGTAGCACGGTAGCAAAGGGACGGATTAAAAAATGGATACAGCTGTTAATTGCAACATGCTTAACAACATCCTAATTCATGTTTTGTAAGTTTGTAGCCATTGAAATACAACTGTTTAAAAATGGATACAACTGTTAATTGCAACATGCTTAATGGCCATTGAAACCGGTACTGATAAAAATGCAATTGGCAGAGTTAAACATCACAAGACAGGTGCTGCCAGAGCAGATAATGGCCCAGTTGTCTATAAAAAGGTAGAGAAAATAGCTAAAACGTCTTAGGCATGTTTACTACAAGATGCTTAAGACATTGACCGTATAAAACATAGCCTTTAATTGCAACTAGTATTGGTAAGATTGAACTAGTGAGTTCATACTTGGTAAGTCCTGAGAGGTAGTTGCTGGGGCGCTTCATCTTGGCCAGAGCCCGCCCAAAGTCAGTGACGGCGGAGCCGAGCTCTTCCTCTGGGTGGAAGCATGGATCAGTGCCCCCGACATGTGTACCTATAAGAAGCAAGTCAATGTTAGAAGCCAAACTGCAATTGCACAAATGATGTAAAATATTGTAAGACACAGGATGCAGCTAACCTCGACGGCAAACAACAATATCTCTCGTTATGGCCCTGCGTAAGTACATGGATAGGCATGTTAAGTACAATAGGGTTAGCATCCACCAAAAATAGCAAATGGGCAACATCTCTATTATATCTCCATTGCGGAGAGTAGCATGGTAGCAAAGGGACAGAAAATGGATACAACTGTTAATTGCAACAGGCTTAATAGCATCCTAAGTCATGTTTTGTAAGTTTGTAGCCATTGAGATACAACTATTTAAAAATGGATTCAACTGTTAATTGGAATAGGCTTAATAACCATTGAAACCGGTACTGATAAAAATGCAATTGGCAGAGTTAAACATCACAAGGCAGGTGCTGCCAGAGCAGATAATGGCCCAGTTGTCTATAAAAGGGTAGGGAAATTAGCTAAAACGTGCTGGGCATTTTTACTAGAACATGCTTAATACACCGACCATACAAAAAATAGACATTAATTGCAACTGGTATTGGTTATTGAACTGGTGAGTACATACTTGGTAAGTCCCGAGAGGTAGTTGCTGGGACACTTCATCTTGGCCAGAGCCCGCCCAAAGCCAGCGGCGGCGGAGGTGAGCTGTTCCTCTAGGTCGAAGCATGGATCAGTGCCACTGACATGTATACCTACAGGCAACCAGTAAATGGTAGAAATTAAACTGCAATTGCACAAATGATGTGAAATACTGTAAGACATGGGATGTAGCTAACCTCGACGGCAAATAACAACATCGACCGTTATGACCCTGCATAAGTACATGGACAAGCATGTTAAGTACAACGGAGTTAGCATCCACCAAAAATAGCAAATGGGCAGCATCTCTAGTGATATCCTGAGTCATGTATTGTAAGTTTGTTGCTGGTATTGGTGAAATTGAACTGGACAGTTAATACTTGAACATCACACAGTGTGCAGTACTGAAATAAACAAGGCACGAACATGCTTAATACATCAACCGTATAAAACATAGCCATTGCAAGTGGTATTGGTAAGATTTAGCTAGTCAGATCATGCCTGTTAAGTCCTGGGGGGTAGTCGCCGGGGCACTTCTTCTCGGCGAGCCTGCACCATGTCGGCGGTGGCGGAGGCGAGGTGTTCCTCTGGGTCAACACGCACAGCAGCCATCGCGCCATAGACCGCCATCGATCAGCTCCTCGACCTCCACGTGATATGTGGTTGGGCTTGCGCGGCAATGCTCTAGAGGTAGGGGCGGTGGGGATTTGGAGGCATGAGGATGTTTTGCCGGCGCCATTTAAGCAATCAGGCCGGGGCCGTGATAGAGATTGGTGGGTTACCTGACTGGATCCGAGCAGAATGTAGATGTGGTTGAAGCTGTGGTAGCGGCGGTTGAGCC
>NC_041381.1:321974380-322039926 GCF_002162155.2 Triticum dicoccoides
GGGGGGGGGAGGTGGGGGTGGGAGATACTGAGCAAATTTGATGGGTGGGGATGTTTTTGGAGGAATAAATTCTGAAATCATGTGCCTAATGAAAATTTTGCTGCGAAACTTGAAACTTGGGCGGGGGAAACACACAACACAGACGAAGCGCGTAAAATACTCGTGTGCGGGAAAACAGAAATTTGGCAGATCCCGTCTCCAAAATATGTACATGTGTAGTCGATATTTTTCGGTCAATGGTACGCCTGGTTTATTAGGAACCATTGTCGGTGTCAAAACCGGCGGATCTCGGGTAGGGGGTCCCAAACTGTGCGTCTAAGGCTAATGGTAACAGGAGGCGGGGGACACAATGTTTACCCAGGTTAGGGCCCTCTCGATGGAGGTAATACCCTACTTCCTGCTTGATCGATCTTGATGATATGAGTATTACAAGAGTTGATCTACCACGAGATCGTAGAGGCTAAACCCTAGAAGCTAGCCTATGATTATGATTGTTGTTGTCCTACGGACTAAACCCTCCGGTTTATATACACACCGGAGGGGGCTAGGGTTACACAGGGTCGGTTACAGAGACGGAGATCTACATATCCGAATTGCCAAGCTTGCCTTCCACGCAAAGGAGAGTCCCATCCGGACACGGGACGAAGTCTTCAATCTTATATCTTCATAGTCCAACAGTCTGGCCAAAGTATATGGTCCGTCTGTCCGAGGACCCCTTAATCCAGGACTCCCTCAGTAGCCCCCGAACCAGGCTTCAATGATGTTGAGTCCGGCGCGCAGATTGTCTTCGGCATTGCAAGGCAGGTTCCTTCTCCAAACTCTTCAAAGTACCTGTTGTAAGTAGAAGTGTCCGGCTTCCCATTTAATGTTACGCCCATCGGCTTCTGCACCTTAATAGTCTCAGCCTCCACGTGTCGAACGAATGCGAGAAGTCGGGGCATTTTTACATTTGCCACCCTAACCATGTAAATAAATTGTCTATTAAAGAGATGGCGATCTTCAGATCCAATCCACACCATCTTCCCCAAGCGAGGAATCATCAGAGCGTGCCCGAAAAAACCACTCCAACATGGCCGGCGCTCACAGCTCTTCCTCCCACTCTTGCAACACCAAGCTGGGCGATTGGGAGAACTGTACCATATCCCATAGCCGATTAGTGAAGTTGCAGACCCAAGGGTTTCTACCTCCTGCATATCTAGTCCCTGTTCGAGCCGGATTGGCTTCCTTCGATGGCGGGGAGCAAGTGGAGAACTTTCCCAACCCATTGAGGGGGGAGCGAGTATGCCTTGTTTCCTACTTACTGAGGGGTGTCGGATTTCCAATCCATCCGTTCCTCCGCGGGCTTCTGGAGTTCTATGGCCTCCAGCTGCACAACTTCACACCTGCCTCCATCATGCACATCGCAGGTTACGTCGCTCTTCGCGAGCTATTTCTGGGTTGCGAAGCCCATTTTGAAGCTGTTCTGCCTCGTGCCCCGTAATCAAGGGGGATCAATATTCCAAGTGGGCAGAGCCGAGATATGGCGCATCGCCGGGACCGGATACTTATCTGACACGCCAAAGAAGGCATCCGAAGAATGGCCTTTCGAGTGGTTTTATATTAAGGACGTCTCTCTTCCCGACCCAATCCGAATGGGTCTTCCTGAGTTTACAAACGCTCCGCTGAGAAAACGCCTCAACTGGCATCCCCGGAGCCTCAGAGAGGAAGATAGCAGGGAGGTCCTTCAATTGATGAGCAAGATAAGAATGCTCGCTCAGTCCGGATTATCAATAGTCGAGGTTATGGCGATATCCATAATGCGGGGGGTTCAGCCACTCCAATGCCGAGGGCGTCCCATGTGGCACTTCAATTGTCACATCCCTAGTTCTGGTCTGCTTTGGGTTAGCTAGTCTTGTGTTGCCTCATGTTTAAATTTTTTTTAAGTTGAAATGGGGATTGCTCAAACCCTAGAACCAGATCAAATCAACTAGGTTCAAATAAAAATATTCTCAATGAACCCAAAATGCCCTTCAGAAAAGTTCATCATTTTTGGATTGGTTTAAAACTTCTTCCAAAAATACTGCACACATTTCTAGGACATTTCTGGATTTTGGAGTTAATCCATATGTATTTGAATTCTGGATAACTAAATGCTATATAATATTTTAAATGTCCAAATAATTCTGAACTTAAGTGAGGGCTGTTGGAAATATTCCAAACAGAGCCCACAATTATTTTCAGGGTTTTTGAAAATGCCTTAGCATTTTAATTAAGTCAAAACAATTGCAGAAAAATAGAAAACAGAAACTAAATTAGAAGAGAAAGAGAAGTTACCTGGACCTACCTACTGTGCAGCCCATCTGGCCTGGCGCTCTGCCGGCCCAGCCCACCTCCACCTGCCCTGTCGTCTTCCTCCCTAGGCCAGTAGGTAGAGCGCGTGCTCGTCGCGCGCGCACACGCGCCCGAGCCACCTCCTACCTGGCTGCCTGCGTCCCCAATGCCCTGGACGCCTCCATGGATGCCACGCACCCCCTGGACTGCTCTCACTCTCTCCCGTGCTTCTCCCCTTCTTTGCTCTCTCTCCCTCTTGCTCCCGAGCGGCCCTGTCGCCGCCGTCCACCGCCCGCATAGCCACCGGCCTCCCCTATGCCCCTAAACACGCCCCTGTGATCCGCGAAGACTCCCTCGTCCTCTCCACCGAGTCACGCAATGCCGGGTGCCCGGGAACGCCGCCACCACTGTCGCCTTCAACTCCGGTCTTCGAGATCGCCGCTAATGCCCCGACGTCGTCCGATCTTCCCCGAGCCCACTGAGACGCGTCCTGCAACCGCTGTGAGCTCACGGACCAATCCCCCCTCCTCCCCTGCTCGCGCTCAAACTCTAGCTCCGTTCCCCACCTCCGTCGAAACTTGCCGCCGCCTCGAATGTCACCGTCATCGTTACGGTGTGCCAACGCCGCGTATGAGCACCTGGTCGAGTTCCCGCTGCCCCGTAGCCTCTGCCCGTGCTCTTCATTTGCTCTAAATCGAGCTGCAGCCCCGCGCCCGTGCTGACCCAATCCTCCGGCAAGCTCGGGCCACCTCAGCCCCTGCCGCTTGCACAGATGGATGCGGGTGAGCTCCAGCTCCCCGTAGATGTCCTCGACCGCCCGTTTGGTCGCCAGAGACGCAAATCCGAGGCTCGCCGCCACGACTGGCCTCGCCGGTGTCAAGTCGCCGGCGGGTTTGACCCTGCTGACCAAGTTGACGTTTGACCCCTCTGGGTCCATGACTAATGGGACCCGCCTACTAATTAAGTTAGGATTAGGACTAACTAAAAATTAGTTAGACTAATAACACTGACATGCGGGACCCACTGGTCAGTTTGACCTGGACTGCCCCATTGACCTGCTGACGTCACAGTGATGTAGTGCTGACGCAGTTAATTATTTTCTGGATTTATTCTTATTCAGGAAATTTCAGAAAATAATGCTAACTTCAAAAATTCATAGAAATTCAACCGTAACTCCAAATGAAATAAATTATATATGAAAAATGATCAGAAAATTCCAATCTATCCATCTGTACCATTTTCATGCATGTTAGAACAACTTATAGCTGCTGTTTAGAACAAATCATATAAATGGCATTTAAATATCCACATATGGAGTTTGAATTTGAATCTTGGATTCAAACCAACTTCATTTAATCTGGTTGCTAGTTGCATTAGCTCAAACCACAGCATATTGCCATGTCACAGTCATGCATCATATTGTTACATTGCATTGATTGTGTTCCTTCTCTGTTGCCGGTGTTTGTCCCCTCTCAGTAGACGTGGTTCCGACGATGAGTTCGATGACACCAATGAAGAACTATACTATCTTCAGAAGTGCTAGGCAAGCAAAACCCCCTTGTTCATTCTGATACAATCCCACTCTCTCGCTCCTGCTCTCTTTTACTGCATTAGGACAACAACGATTCAACTGTTACATGCTGCGGTAGTTGAACCCCTTTCCTCTGCATGACCTGTCATTGCCACAGTAAATAGATGAAACCCACTAGCATGAGTAGGAGTTGTTTGAGCCCTGATGTGCCTACTCATTCATGCTTGTTTGTCATGCCTGCTATTGCTTAGAGTTGAGTCAGGTCTGATTCATCGGGGATGAATCAGAGGTGTGTGAACATGTCCTACTGTTCAGAGCTAAGTGTGTGAACATGATTTGGTAAAGGTAGCGGTGAGAGGCCATGTAGGAGTACATGGTGGGTTGTCTCATTGCAGCCGTCCTCAGAAACTGAGTTCTGTGTTTGTGATCCATGAACAGTTACTACCACACATTGGGTTCCGGTAACTCGACCCCTCTCGACTTATTAATCAACATGATCTCTGTCCAGGAGTTGCAACTAGTTTCTGGTGTTTGTAGGTAGTGTTAGTAGTCTACCAAGTGGCACCCGGAACAGGTGGGCTTGGGATAGACTAGGCACAGTGGCATAGTGTACCAAGTGGCACCCGGATGGTGGGCTTGGGAACCCTGCTCACATCGTTTGGGGCCGTGAGCGACACCCCGGTCGGATCTCCTTGCGGATGGAACCCGAATAGGCGATAAAACTGGACGAGAGACTTGTGTGGTTAGTCAGGTCGTGGCCGACTCCCTCGCCAGGCTTCCGCTTGAAGGTTGCCGAGATACACGACATGTACATGGTGGTAAGTGGCGAGAGCATGTGTGAAGAAGTACACCCCTGCAGGGTTAATATGATCTATTCGAATAGCCGTGTCCGTGGAAAAGGACTTCTGGGTTGCCTGTACAGTTCATAGACAAGTGAAAGTGGATACTCTAAAATGCGCAAGATAAGCGTGAGTGCTATGGATGGCGTTCTCGTAGGGAGACGGGAGCGGATCCATAGTGGTGTATTGATATGGTGAATATGTGGACTCGTGTGCGCCACCTCAAAAGAGTTACTTGCAGTCGTAGTTCAGGTTAGCCAACGAGTCAAAGCTGGCTTGCTGCAGTTAAACCCCGCCATCCCCTTGTTGATCATGATGCATATGTAGATAGTTCTGATGTAAGTCTTGCTGGGTACATTTGTACTCACATTTGCCTATTTTATGTTTTTGTAGAGATACTTCAGTCTTGCTAGTAGTTCCACGTGGACTTCGACGTTTAGCTTGTTACCTCAGCTACGATCTTGTGCCCTCGGCTGGATCTGGGAGATAGTCAGGCTTCTCAGCCTTTTTCTTTTGTAGATGTTTGTACTCAGACATGTTAAGCTTCCGCTTGTGCTTGACTTGTTTGCTCTGAATGTTGGGTCGTGAGACCCATGTATGTAGTATCTCGCTCCTTGGAGCCTATTGAATAAAATACTTGAGTTGTAGAGTCATGTTGTGATGCCATGTTGTATTTGCACATATCGAGCATATTGTGTGTATGTTATTGAAATGCTTGGTATGTGTGGGATCTGACTATCTAGTTGTTTATCGTTGGTAGCCTCTCTTACCGGGAAATGTCTCCTAGTGCTTCCACTGAGCCTTGGTAGCTTGCTACTGCTCTGGAACACTTAGGCTGGCCGGCATGTGTCCTTCTTCATTCCAGTTTTTGTCCCTTCAGGGAAATGTCACGCGGTGTCTACTGGAGTCCTGTTAGCCTGCTACAGCCCGGTTTACCGGAGTCCTGCTAGCCCAGTTGCTACAGCCCGGATTCACTCGCTGATGACCGACACGTTCATTGCCGGGTCATGTATGCCTGTCCCTGTAAGTTAGTGCCACTTTGGGTTCACGACTAGCCATGTCAGCCCGGGCTCCTTGTCATATGGATGCTAGCGACACTATCATATACGTGTGCCAAAAGGCGCAAACGGTCCCGGGCAAGGTAAGGCGACACCCATGGGAATACCGTGCGTGAGGCCGCAAAGTGATATGAGGTGTTACATGCTAGATCGGTGTGGCTTTGAGTCGGGGTCCTGATGGCTTTGGTATCAGAGCTTGACTGCCTGTAGGATTACCAAGCCAAACTGGTCGAAGTTGAGTCTAGAAATGCTTTAGTTATATAAGGGAATTGATTGTGGGATGGAACGTAAGGCTCTTTTTACTCCTTATTGTTGGAAATATGCCCTAGAGGCAATAATAAAAGTATTATTATTATATTTCCTTGTTCATGATAATTGTCTTTTATTCATGCTATAACTGTATTATCCGGAAATCGTAATACACGTGTGAATACATAGACCACAATATGTCCCTAGTGAGCCTCTAGTTGACTAGCTCGTTGTGATCAACAGATAGTCATGGTTTCCTGGCTATGGACATTGGATGTCGTTGATAACGGGATCACATCATTAGGAGAATGATGTGATGGACAAGACCCAATCCTAAGCATAGCACAAAGATCGTGTAGTTCGTTTGCTAGAGCTTTGCCAATGTCAAGTATCTCTTCCTTTGACCATGAGATCGTGTAACTCCTGGATACCGTAGGAGTGCTTTGAGTGTATCAAACGTCACAACGTAACTGGGTGACTATAAAGGTGCACTACAGGTATCTCCGAAAGTATCTATTGTTTTATGCGGATCGAGACTGGGATTTGTCACTCCGTGTAAACGGAGAGGTATCTCTGGGCCCACTCGGTAGGACATCATCATATGCGCAATGTGACCAAGGAGTTGATCACAGGATGATGTGTTACGGAACGAGTAAAGTGACTTGCCGGTAACGAGATTGAACAAGGTATTGGATACCGACGATCGAGTCTCGGGCAAGTAACATACCGATAGACAAAGGGAATTGAATACGGGATCGATTGAGTCCTTGACATCGTGGTTCATCCGATGAGATCATCGTGGAACATGTGGGAGCCAACATGGATATCCAGATCCCGCTATTGGTTATTGACCGGAGAACGTCTCGGTCATGTCTGCATGTCTCCCGAACCCGTAGGGTCTACACACTTAAGGTTCGATGACGCTAGGGTTATAAAGGAAGCTTGTATGTGGTTACCGAATGTTGTTCGGAGTCCCGGATGAGATCCCGGACGTCACGAGGAGTTCCGGAATGGTCCGGAGGTAAAGATTTATATATAGGAAGTCCTGTTTCGGCAATCGGGACAAGTTTCGGGGTCATCGGTATTGTACCGGGACCACCGGAAGGGTCCCGGGGGCCCACCGGGTGGGGCACCTGCCCCGGGGGGCCACATGGGCTGTAGGGGGTGCGCCTTGGCCTACATGGGCCAAGGGCACCAGCCCCAAGAGGCCCATGCGCCTAGGGAACCCTAGAGGGAAGAGTCCTCAAGGGGGAAGGCACCTCCGAGGTGCCTTGGGGAGGATGGACTCCTCCCCCCCCCCTCTTGGCCGCCGCACCAGATGCCATCTGGAGGCTGGCCGCCGCCCCTTGGGGTGGGAAACCCTAAAGGGGGCGCAGACCTCCCCTCCCCCTATATATATTGAGGCATGGGGCTGCCCATAACACGCGATTTGATCTCTCGTTGGTGCAGCCCTGCCCCTCTCCCTCCTCCTCTTCTCCCATGGTGCTTGGCGAAGCCCTGCGGGATTGCCATGCTCCTCCACCACCACCACGCTGTTGTGCTGCTGCTGGATGGAGTCTTCCTCAACCTCTCCCTCTCTCCTTGCTGGATCAAGGCGTGGGAGACGTCACCGGGCTGTACGTGTGTTGAACGCGGAGGTGCCGTGCGTTCGGCACTTGATCATCGGTGATTTGAATCACGACGAGAACGACTCCTTCAACCCCGTTCACTTGAACGCTTCCGCTTAACGATCTACAAGGGTATGTAGATGCACTCCCCTTTCTACTCGTTGCTGGTCTCTCCATAGATAGATCTTGGTGTTACGTAGGAAATTTTTTGAATTTCTGCTACGTTCCCCAACAGTGGCATCATGAGCTAGGTCTATTGCGTAGATTCTTTGCACGAGTAGAACACAAAGTAGTTGTGGGCGTTGATGTTGTTCAATATGCTTACCGTTACTAGTCCAATCTTGTTTCGACGGTATTGTGGGATGAAGCGGCCCGGACCGACCTTACACGTACTCTTACGTGAGACAGGTTCCACCGATTGACATGCACTTGGTGCATAAGGTGGCTAGCGGGTGCCAGTCACTCCCACTTTAGTCGGAACGGATTCGATGAAAAGGGTCCTTATGAAGGGTAAATAGCAATTGGCATATCACGTTGTGGTCTTGCGTAGGTAAGAAACGTTCTTGCTAGAAACCCATAGCAGCCACGTAAAACATGCAACAACAATTAGAGGACGTCTAACTTGTTTTTGCAGGGTATGCTATGTGATGTGATATGGCCAAAAGGATGTGATGAATGATATATGTGATGTATGAGGTTGATCATGTTCTTGTAATAGGATTCACGACTTGCATGTCGATGAGTATGACAACCGGCAGGAGCCATAGGAGTTGTCTTTATTTTTTGTATGACCTGCGTGTCATTGAAGAACGCCATGTAACTTACTTTACTTTATTGCTAAACGCGTTAGCCATAGAAGTAGAAGTAGTCGTTGGCGTGACAACTTCATGAAGACACGATGATGGAGATCATGGTGTCATGCCGGTGACGATGATGATCATGGAGCCCCGAAGATGAAGATCAAAAGGAGCAAAATGATATTGGCCATATCATGTCACTATTTGATTGCATGTGATGTTTATCATGTTTATGCATCTTGTTTGCTTAGAACGACGGTAGTAAATAAGATGATCCCTTACAACAATTTCAAGAAGTGTTCTCCCCTAACTGTGCACCGTTGCTACAGTTCGTCGCTTCTAAGCACCACGTGATGATCGGGTGTGATGGATTCTTACGTTCACATACAACGGGTGTAAGACAGTTTTACACAGCGAAAACACTTAGGGTTAACTTGACGAGCCTAGCATGTACAGACATGGCCTCGGAACACGGAGACCGAAAGGTCGAGCATGAGTCGTATAGTAGATACGATCAACATGAAGATGTTCACCGATGATGACTAGTCCGTCTCACGTGATGATCGGACACGGGCTAGTTGACTCGGATCATGTGATCACTTAGATGACCAGAGGGATGTCTATCTGAGTGGGAGTTCATAAGATGAACTTAATTATCCTGAACATAGTCAAAAGACCTTTTGCAAATTATGTCGTAGCTCACGCTATAGTTCTACTGTTTAGATATGTTCCTAGAGAAAATATAGTTGAAAGTTGATAGTAGCAATTATGCGGACAGTAGAAAGCTTATGTCCTTAATGCACTGCTCAATGTGCTGAACCCCAAACGTCGTTTGTGGATGTTGCGAACATCGGACATACACGTTTTGATAACTACGTGATAGTTCAGTTAAACGGTTTAGAGTTGAGGCACTAAAGACGTTTTCGAAACGTCACGGAACATATGAGATGTTTCGAGGGCTGAAATTGGGATTTCAGGCTCGTGCCCACGTCAAGAGGTATGAGACCTCCGACGATTTTCTTAGCCTGCAAACTAAGGGAGAAAAGCTCAATCGTTGAGCTTGTGCTCAGATTGTCTGAGTGCAACAATCACTTGAATCGAGTGGGAGTTGATCTTCCAGATGAGATAGTGATGTTTCCCCAAAGTCATTGCCACCGAGCTGCTAGAGCTTCATGATGAACTATAACATATCAGGGATAAATAAGATGATCCTTGAGGTATTCATGATGTTTGACACCGCGAAAGTAGAAATCAAGAAGGAGCATCAATTGTTGATGGTTGGTGAAACCACTAGTTTCAAGAAGGGCAAGGGAACAAAGGAATACTTCATGAAACGGCAAATCAGCTGCTGCACCAATGAAGAAACCCGAGGTTGAACCCAAACCCGAGACTAAGTGCTTCTGTAATAAGGGGAACAACCACTGGAGCAGCATTACCCTAGATACTTGGTAGATGAGAAGGCTGGCAAGGTCGATAGAAGTATATTGGATATACATTATGTTAATGTGTACTTTACTAGTACTCCTAGTAGCACCAGGGTATAAGATACCGGTTCAGTTGCTAAGTGTTAGTAACTCAAAATAAAAAGCTACGAAATAAAAGGAGACTAGCTAAAGGTGAGCTGACGATATGTGTTGGAAGTGTTTCCAAGGTTGATGTGATCAAGCATCGCACGCTCCCTCTACCACCGAGATTGGTGTTTGCGTTGAGCATAGACATGATTGGATTATGTCTATCGCAATACGGTTATTCATTTAAGGAGAATAATGGTTACTCTATTTATTTGAATAATACCTTCGATGGTCTTGCACCTAAATAAATGGTTTATTGAATCTCGATCGTAGTGATACACATTTTCATGCCAAAAGATATAAGATAGTAATGATAGTACCACTTACTTGTGGCACTGCCATGTAAGTCATAATGGTATAAAACGCATGAAGAAGCTCCATGTTGATGGATCTTTGGACTCACTCGTTTTTGAAAAGTTTGAGACATGCGAACCATGTCTATTGGTGTATATGCATGAAGAAACTCCATGCAAATGGACCGTTCGGACTCACTTGATTTTGAATCACTTGAGATGTGCAAATCATACCACATAGGCAAGATGACTGAAAAGCCTCAGTTTCAATAAGATGGAACAAGATAGCAACTTGTTGGAAGTAACACATTTTGATGTGTGCAGTCCAATAAGTGCTGAGGCATGCAGTGAATATCGTTATGTTCTTACTTCACAGATGATTCGAGTAGATGTTGAGAATATTTACTTGATGAAACACAAGTCTGAATTATTGAATGGTTCAAGTAATTTCAGAGTGAAGTAGAAGATCATTGTGACAAGAGGATAAAATGTCTATGATACGATCATAGAGATGAATATCTGAGTTACGAGTTTTGGCACACAATTAAGACATTGTGGAAAATGTTTCACAATTAATACCGCCTGGAACACCATAGTGTGATGGTGTGTCCGAACATCATAGTTGCACCCTATTGGATATGGTGCGTACCATGATGTCTCTTGTCGAATTACCACTGTCGTTCATGGGTTAGGCATTAGAGACAACCACATTCACTTTAAATAGGGCACCACGTAATTCCGATGAGATGACACCGTATGAATTATGGTTTAGAGAAACCTAAGTTGTCGTTTCTTAAAGGTTTGGGGCTGCGACGCTTATGTGAAAAAATTTCAGGATTAAGCTCGAACCCAAAGCGGATAAAATGCATCTTCATAGGAAACCCAAAACAGTTGGGTATACCTCCTAATTCAGATCCGAAAGCAATATGGATTGTTTCTTGAATCGGGTCCTTTCTAGAGGAAAAGTTTTTCTCGAAAGAATTGAGTGGGAGGATGGTGGAGACTTGATGAGGTTATTGAACCGTCTCTTCAGCTAGTGTGTGACAGGGCACAGGGAGTTGTTCCTGTGGCACCTACACCAATTGAAGTGGAAGCTTGTGATATTGATCATGAAACTTCGGATCAAGTCACTACCAAACCTCGTGGGATGACAAGGATGCGTACTACTTCAGAGTGGTACGTAATCCTGTCTTGAAGGTCATGTTGCTAGACAACAATGAACCTACGAGCTATGGAGAAGCGATGGTGGGCCCGAATTCCGACAAATGGTTAGAAGCCATGAAATCCGAGATAGTATCCATATATCAGAACAAAGCATGGACTTTGGTGGACTTGCCCGATGATCGGCAAGCCATTAAGATAAATGGATCTTTAAGAAGAAGACGGACGTGGATGGTAATGTCACCATCTATGAAGCTCGACTTGTGGCGAAGTGTTTTCCGACAAGTTCAAGGAGTTGACTACGATGAGATTTTCTCACTCGTAGCGATGCTTAAAGTCCGTCGGAATCATGTTAGCATTAGCTGCATTTATGAAATCTGGCAGATGGATGTCAAGACAAGTTTCCTTACTAGTTTTCGTAAGGAAAGGTTGTATTCAATACAATCAGAAAAGTTTTGTCGATCCTAAGGATGCTAAAAGGTATGCTAGCTCCAGCGATCCTTCTAAGGACTGGAGTAAGCATCTCGGAGTTGGAATGTACGCTTTGATGAGATGATCAAAGATTTTGGATTTATACAAAGTTTATGAGAAACTTGTATTTCCAAAGAAGTGAGTGGGAGCACTATAGAATTTCTGTTGAGTATATGTTGTTGACATATTGTTGATCAGAAATGACGTAGAATTTCTGGAAAGCATATAGGGTTATTTTGAAAGTGTTTTTCAATGGAAAGCCTGGATTAATCTACTTGAACATTGAGCATCAAGATCTATAAGGATAGATCAAAACGCTTAATGGTACTTTCAAATGAGCACATACCTTGACATGATCTTGAAGGTGTTCAAGATGAACCAGTCAAAGAAGGAGTTCTTGCCTGAGTTGTAAGGTACGAAGTTAAGACTTAAAGCTCGACCATGGTAGAATAGAGAGAAAGGACGAAGGTCGTCTCCTATGCTTAAGACATAGGCTCTACAGTATGCTATGCTGTGTACCGCACCAGAAGTGTGCCTTGCCATGAGTCAGTCAAGGGGTACAAGAGTGATCCAAGAATGGCTCATAGGACAGCGGTCAAAGTTATCCTTAGTAACTAGTGGACTAAGGAATTTTCTCGATTATGGAGGTGGTAAAAGAGTTCGTCGTAAAGGTTACGACGATGCAAGCTTGACACCTATCCGGATAGCTCTAAGTAGAGAGACCGGATACATATAATGGAGCAATAATTTAGGATAGCTCCAAGTAGAACAGTTGTTTGGAATAGCTCCAAATAGAGCGTGGTAGCTGCATCTAGGAGATGACATAGAGATTTGTAAAGCACACATGGATCTGAAAGGTTCAGACCCGTTGACTAAAACCTCTCTCGCAAGCAACATGATCAAACATAAAACTCATTGAGTGTTAATCACATAGTGATGTGAACTAGACTACTGACTCTAGTAAACTCTTGGGTATTAGTCACATGGCGATGTGACCTATGAGTGTTAATCACATGGCGATGTGAACTAGATTATTGACTCTAGTGCAAGTGGGAGACTGTTGGAAATATGCCCTAAAGGCAATAATAAAAGTATTATTATTATATTTCCTTGTTCATGATAATTGTCTTTTATTCATGCTATAACTGTATTATCCGGAAATCGCAATACACGTGTGAATACATAGACCACAATGTGTCCCTAGTGAGCCTCTAGTTGACTAGCTCGTTGTGATCAACAGATAGTCATGGTTTCCTGGCTATGGACATTGGATGTCGTTGATAACGGGATCACATCATTAGGAGAATGATGTGATGGACAAGACCCAATCCTAAGCATAGCACAAAGATCGTGTAGTTCGTTTGCTAGAGCTTTGCCAATGTCAAGTATCTCTTCCTTTGACCATGAGATCGTGTAACTCCTGGATACCGTAGGAGTGCTTTGAGTGTATCAAACGTCACAACGTAACTGGGTGACTATAAAGGTGCACTACAGGTATCTCCGAAAGTATCTATTGTTTTATGCGGATCGAGACTGGGATTTGTCACTCCGTGTAAATGGAGAGGTATCTCTGGGTCCACTCGGTAGGACATCATCATATGCGCAATGTGACCAAGGAGTTGATCACGGGATGATGTGTTACGGAACGAGTAAAGTGACTTGCCGGTAACGATATTGAACAAGGTATTGGATACCGACGATCGAGTCTCGGGCAAGTAACATACCGATAGACAAAGGGAATTGAATATGGGATCGATTGAGTCCTTGACATCGTGGTTCATCCGATGAGATCATCGTGGAACATGTGGGAGCCAACATGGATATCCAGATCCCGCTGTTGGTTATTGACCGGAGAACGTCTCGGTCATGTCTGCATGTCTCCCGAACCCGTAGGGTCTACACACTTAAGGTTCGATGACGCTAGGGTTATAAAGGAAGCTTGTATGTGGTTACCGAATGTTGTTCGGAGTCCCGGATGAGATCCCGGACGTCACGAGGAGTTCCGGAATGGTCCGGAGGTAAAGATTTATATGTAGGAAGTCCTGTTTCGGCAATCGGGACAAGTTTCGGGGTCATCGGTATTGTACCGGGACCACCGGAAGGGTCCCGGGGGCCCACCGGGTGGGGCCACCTGCCCCGGGGGGCCACATGGGCTGTAGGGGGTGCGCCTTGGCCTACATGGGCCAAGGGCACCAGCCCCAAGAGGCCCATGCGCCTAGGGAACCCTAGAGGGAAGAGTCCTCAGGGGGGAAGGCACCTCCGAGGTGCCTTGGGGAGGATGGACTCCTCCCCCCCCTCTTGGCCGCCGCACCAGATGCCATCTGGAGGCTGGCCGCCGCCCCTTGGGGTGGGAAACCCTAAAGGGGGCGCAGCCCTCCCCTCCCCCTATATATATTGAGGCATGGGGCTGCCCATAACACGCGATTTGATCTCTCGTTGGTGCAGCCCTGCCCCTCTCCCTCCTCCTCTTCTCCCATGGTGCTTGGCGAAGCCCTGCGGGATTGCCATGCTCCTCCACCACCACCACGCCGTTGTGCTGCTGCTGGATGGAGTCTTCCTCAACCTCTCCCTCTCTCCTTGCTGGATCAAGGCGTGGGAGACGTCACCGGGCTGTACGTGTGTTGAACGCGGAGGTGCCGTGCGTTCGGCACTTGATCATCGGTGATTTGAATCACGACGAGAACGACTCCTTCAACCCCGTTCACTTGAACGCTTCCGCTTAACGATCTACAAGGGTATGTAGATGCACTCCCCTTTCTACTCGTTGCTGGTCTCTCCATAGATAGATCTTGGTGTTACGTAGGAAATTTTTTGAATTTCTGCTACGTTCCCCAACACTTATACCTCATGCCCTCTGATCCGAGTCATCTTATCTTTCCTACGGGGATTTAGAACTCGGCCTTCTCATCTATCTATCAGGATGACGTGTTACTAATCCATAGACTTATAAGATTGTTGGATTTAAGCCCCAGTTATCTCGAAACCTTGATATTGTGCTTCTGAGTGGTTATGCCACCATTTTGCAGGATTCCTCAAATCTTTTTGAGCATTTACAGCCGTTATGCTGTCCGAGTCATCCCAGGTATCTAAATAGTCTGAAGCATTTGCAAAATCCCTTCCTCCCGTTTCGATGTCCTTTTGATCAGAATAAGCACACTAACCAGTGAGTTGAGGTACTCTGTTACCTCGTCGTATATGTTGGAGCTAGTATTATGGCCCTAGGTGTCTTATAGAATCACCTAGTAATCTAGCCATGTTTTGTGTTCCAGTGTGATGATTCTGGCCATCGTTCTCGAAAGCATCTCATGATGTTATTAGTTAGTAGGTATTCTACTCCTGGGTTTTAAACCCGAGATTCACCCTACTTCATGTTGATAGTGTTTGATAGTTCCTTTAGGTTATTGGTAACCTTGCGATAGTTCTCGAGGTTCGTGGTATATCGTTCTTCCAAATACCATGAACTGCTTATGGCAGAAGTTCCTCGCTGATCAAAAGATCACAATCAGAGTGCTCCTAATGAGTTCTCGATTCTATATTGTGACTCTGCCAGTTCTACCTTTCTGCATGGGTTATCCGGAAGAAATATGTTGAATTCGTTCGACATGCTAGTCTATGCATCCACAACTTAGAAAATCATATGTTCTTTTGAGTTGTCGTAGTTTAGTTGTCTTCCGACCCTTGTCTATCAATTGATAGTCAACAGTATGCGTGTATTTGTTCGTCGATGCCTATTACTCTTGTCGTCCGTCAAGCCATTCTACTCTGGAATGACCAGGAGAATCAAACTCCAGTATCTCATCCATTTCTTGGATTGGGTCAAAGTAGTTGTATTCCGCAGATCAAAATGCCAATCCATCTTTTGTTCTGTTCTACCTTGGAGTATCACCCTCTTTCATAACAAGAGTATCGTGAGAATTGCACACCCTCTTATGAACTCTCGATATAGTGATACTTCTCGCCCTCATTATTCATTTCTCGGCTCCCGTGTTGTTGCAACCGGAATGCCGACAAGTGAATCGTGGTGTGTGAAATCAATACTCCTAGCAACTCTGTTGCTTGGTAGTTAAAGGAAAAAAAATTCATTCTTAGCGTGTTGGTTATTGAATCATCATTCTAAGATTGATTGTGCTACCTAGTCCTTATTCCCGGTGCACTCTTCGATCGATGAGTTAGGATTATTTCAAATATTTGCTCTATTGATCATATTGTCTTGCCTCAAAAAGCAAGATTGTTCTCGAGCTTAGTAACATATCGGTGGTTCGTGATTTTCCGGATATCTTCACGGAAGTATCACCAGGTTGTCGCCTGACCGCTATGTTGAGTTCGTGATCAAGTTGGTTTCTTGTAAACTAGCCATTCTCCAAGAATCTTTGTTGCATACCCCTGAGTTGGTTGGTCAAGCTAAACAACAACTTGGAGAGTTGGAAGATGGAAGCTTGTCTGATTTAGTTCATCTTAAGGGATATCTTGTTGTGTGTTGTAGAAAGATGATTCCTTCATCGATTGGTCCTCGTGATCAGTTGTTGAACCTATTGTCTTGCCCAAACTTTGATTTGAGTGTGGGCCATCGTCAAATTAAGTTAGAACCAACGATATTCATAATGTTGTCTTACTCGTGGTTGATTCCTCGAGCATACACCATTACATCTTTTGGTCTGACTAATACTATCACATTGTTCACATAATGGTGGAATTCCAGTGATATGGAAAATTTCGATGAGTTGCTGTTGAGCCCATCAGCAGCATTTTGTCTCCTCCACGATTCATGTTGAGCATCAACCTAGTGTTGGAAACTTTGTAAGCAACGCCTTCGTGTTCCGTTCATGAAGCTTATGCTTGGATGGAAGAAGTGACTTCCTTGAATTCATGTGCATTTGGTGCAAGTTGCCGCCGTGAGTTCGAGAAAGATTGGTTTTGTTTCCTCTGGTACCATCCCAAGTCAGTTATGCATGTGCGAATGTATTCTATGGTTTGTAGATTAATTACCTCCACTCCATATGGATTTCGTAGCACGCCAAGCCACTGGTTGATTTGTTCAAGGAGAAGAAGCTCCTTCTTAAGAATCATGACTTATGTTAGGACTTCGTAATCCTTGATGATGGATCCTAACCTGAACTCGATAGTGTTTTATTATAAGACTTCTATGTGGTCATGCTTGTCTTGGACAACATGTTCACATGTGTGTAGCAGAACCAGCTCATGTTTTGGAGCTTGCTATCGTAGTTCATTTCCCGAGAATCTCGCAACGTCATCTTGTCGATTTGTGTTGCAAACTTTCTTCTCCAGACATGTTGTCTGAAATATCCTGTTACCAACTAGACCTAAATCTCAGGCAGGTGTGATGGTTGGCACTTCTCCCAAGAACTATGATGTAGGTTCTGGTAAAGTGGATGCACCTAGCCGGAAAGAACTATTATTGTAGTATCTTGATAAAGCAATTTGGTCACCTCCCATGAGGATCTTGCATGACTTATTCTAGAAGTTGATCCTTATGGATTTTGTGCTCCCGAAGTCCGACCTTTACTTGATGGCCATGTCGATGCTTTAAAGCATGACCGTGGTAGCTAGAATATCAAGGAGAACATTAGAAGCGGAGTGCTAAATGTCTCTCGGTCGATCATCCAGATTTTGTTTCCTTGGCCTCGCTAAGGTGAAATCTAAGAAAGTGTTATCTTCCTTTGCATCTGTATCATCCATCACTATTCATCATGATAGTATGTTGTGTTGTCAGCACCCTTGACACGGATGTTGGTAAAACCTTGATGAATATGGAAATGCTCAAGTTCTTGAGAGCACGCACAAGCGCTAGGTGTTATCATCGGCACTAACTGGGATTGCTCTCAGTTTCCTCGGTTATGCTATAACTTTTCAAATAGTGGACTCACTCTCTACTGTTGAGCTTCTCCCCAGTTACTAAAATCATCCCTTGTGTTGCCTTCAACAAGGTAATCCACATCATCCATACTAGTCCGAGTATGCTACTCCTTCGAACTCCATCAAATGATCAATTTTGAATTACCTCAGGCTGGTATGAAGAGTTTCAGTGATCTAGGTATCAAAAGTAATTCTTTTTGCCACTTAAGGGAATAATTCCACGAGTCACCTTCTCTAAGGTGCCCCTTCATGGAATCATGGCAATTATTTCATCGCTATCCTGAAACCATTCACCATCTCCTCAAGCATGGAATTGTTGCCTACCAAATTGAACCCCCGTCATATGTTCTTCCATCCCTCCCGAAGTGTGTTTGAACATCCCAGCTCAAGAGGTGTTCTATGCCTCATTCCGTGAGTTGATCATCAGCTGCTCGATCTTCGAGAAGATCGATTCTTCTAGAGTTTTCATTTCTTCTCGTGGTCATGTTGAATGGAGTTCTCAAAGCAAGATGTCAAGATCAAGATGGTGCAATGAATCAACATCTTCGAGAAGTGCAACCTGGATTGTGAAGATTGTGTTAGTTTGTGTCCCCTTTGTCCTCTTACCTCACGTCTTGAATCTCGGGGCGAGATTTTTCCTTAGTGGGGGTGAGTTGTCACATCCCTAGTTCTGGTCTGCTCTGGGTTAGCTAGTCTTGTGTTGCCTCATGTTTAAATTTCTTTTAAGTTGAAATGGGGATTGCTCAAACCCTAGCACCAGAACAAATCAACTAGGTTCAAATAAAAATATTCTCAATGAACCCAAAATGCCCTTCAGAAAAGTTCATCATTTTTGGATTGGTTTAAAACTTCTTCCAAAAATGATGCACACATTTCAAGGACATTTCTGGATTTTGGAGTTAATTCATATGTATTTGAATCTGGACAACTAAATGCTATATAATATTTTAAATGTCCAAATATTTCTGAACTTAAGTGAGGGCTGTTGGAAATATTCCAAACAGAGCCCACAATTATTTTCAGGGTTTTTGAAAATGCCCTAGCATTTTAATTAAGTCAAAATAATTGCAGAAAAATAGAAAACAAAAACTAAATTAGAAGAGAGAGAGAGAGAAGTTACCTGGACCTACCTACTGTGCAGCCCATCTGGCCTGGCGCTGTGCCGGCCCAGCCCACCTCCACCTGCCCTGTCGTCTTCCTCCCTAGGCCAGTAGGCAGAGCGCGTGCTCATCGAGCGCGCACACACGCCCGTGCCACCTCCTGCCTGGCTGCCTGCGTCCCCAATGCCCTGGACGCCTCCATGGATGCTACGCACCCCCTGGACTGCTCTCACTCTCTCCCGTGCTTCTCCCCTTCTCTGCTCTCTCTCCCTCTCGCTCCCGAGCGGCCCCGTCGCCGCCGTCCACCGCCCGCATAGCCACCGGCCTCCCCTATGCCCCTAGACACGCCCCTGTGATCTGCGAAGACTCCCTCGTCCTCTCCACCGAGTCACGCAACGCCGGGTGCCCGGGAACACCGCCACCACCGTCGCCTTCAACTCCGGTCTCCGAGATCGCCGAAAATGCCCCGACGTCGTCCGATCTTCCCCGAGCCCACTGAGATGCGTGCTGCAACCGCTGTGAGCTCACGGACCAATCCCCCTCCTCCCCTGCTCGCGCTCATACTCTAGCTCCGTTCCCCACCTCCGCCGAAACTTGCCGCCGCCGCGAATGTCGGCGTCGTCGTTACGGTGTGCCAACGCCGCGTATGAGCACCTGGTCGAGTTCCCGCTGCCCCGTAGCCTCTGCCCGTGCTCTTCGTTCGCTCTAAATCGAGCTGCAGCCCCGCGCCCGTGCTGGCCTGAACTCCGGCCACCGCCGCGAGCTTGCCTCTGGCGAGATCGGGCCACCTCAGCCCCTGCCGCTTGCGCAGATGGATGCGGGTGAGCACCAGCTCCCCGTAGATGGCCTCGGCCGCCCGTTTGGTCGCTGGAGACGCAAATCCGAGGCTCACCGCCACGACTGGCCTCGCCGGTGTCAAGTCGCCGGCGGGTTTGACCCTGCTGACCAAGTTGACTCGGGATGGGCCCAGTTTGACCCCTCTGGGTCCATGACTAATGGGACCCGCCTGCTAATTAAGTTAGGATTGGGACTAACTAAGAATTAGTTAGACTAATAACACTGACACGCGGAACCCACTGGTCAGTTTGACCTGGACCGCCCTGTTGACCTGCTGACGTCACAGTGACGTAGTGCTGACGTAGTTAATTATTTTCTGGATTTATTCTTATTCAGGAAATTTCAGAAAATAATGCTAACTTCAAAAATTCATAGAAATTCAACCGTAACTCCAAATGAAATAAATTATATATGAAAAATGATCACAAAAATCCAATCTATCCATCTGTACCATTTTCATGCATGTTAGAACAACTTATAGCTTCTGTTTAGCACAAATCATATAAATGGCATTTAAATATCCACATATGGAGTTTGAATTTGAATCTTGGATTCAAACCAACTTCATTTAATCTGGTTGCTAGTTGCATTAGCTCAAACCACAGCATATTGCCATGTCACACTCATGCATCATATTGTTGCATTGCATTGATTGTGTTCCTTCTCTGTTGCCGGTGTTTGTCCCCTCTCAGTAGACGTGGTTCCGACGATGAGTTCGATGACACCAATGAAGAACTATACTATCTTCGGAAGTGCCAGGCAAGCAAAACCCCCTTGTTCATTCTGATACAATCCCACTCTCTCGCTCCTGCTCTCTTTTACTGCATTAGGACAACAATGATTCAACTGTTACATGCGGCGGTAGTTGAACCCCTTTCCTCTGCATGACCTGTCATTGCCACAGTAAATAGATGAAACCCACTAGCATGAGTAGGAGTTGTTTGAGCCCTGATGTGCCTACTCATTCATGCTTGTTTGTCATGCCTGCTATTGCTTAGAGTTGAGTCAGGTCTGATTCATCGGGGATGAATCAGAGGTGTGTGAACATGTCCTACTGTTCAGAGCTAAGTGTGTGAACATGATTTGGTAAAGGTAGCGGTGAGAGGCCATGTAGGAGTACATGGTGGGTTGTCTCATTGCAGCCGTCCTCAGAAACTGAGTTCTGTGTTTGTGATCCATGAACAGTTACTACCACACATTGGGTTCCGGTAACTCGACCCCTCTCGACTTATTAATCAACATGATCTCTGTCCAGGAGTTGCAACTAGTTTCTGGTGTTTGTAGGTTGTGTTAGTAGTCTACCAAGTGGCACCCGGTACAGGTGGGCTTGGGACAGACTAGGCACAGTGGCACGGTGTACCAAGTGGCACCTGGATGGTGGGCTTGGGAACCCTGCTCACATCGTTTGGGGCCGTGAGCGACACCCTGGCCGGATCTCCTTGCGGATGGAACCCGAATAGGCGATAAACCTGGACGAGAGACTTGTGTGGTTAGTCAGGTCGTGGCCGACTCCCTCGCCAGGCTTCCGCTTGAAGGTTGCCGAGATCATGGTGTTAAGTGGCGAGAGCATGTGTGAAGAAGTACACCCCTGCAGGGTTAATATGATCTATTCGAATAGCCGTGTCCGCGGAAAAGGACTTCTGGGTTGCCTGTACAGTTCATAGACAAGTGAGTGTGGATACTCTAAAATGCGCAAGATAAGCGTGAGTGCTATGGATGGCGTTCTCGTAGGGAGACGGGAGCGGATCCATAGTGGTGTATTGATATGGTGAATATGTGGACTCGTGTGCGCCACCTCAAAAGAGTTACTTGCAGTCGTAGTTCAGGTCAGCCACCGAGTCAAAGCTGGCTTGCTGCAGTTAAACCCCACCATCCCCTTGTTGATAATGATGCATATGTAGATAGTTCTGATGTAAGTCTTGCTGGGTACATTTGTACTCACGTTTGCCTATTTTATGTTTTTGCAGAGAGACTTCAGTCTCGCTAGTAGTTCCACGTGGACTTCGACGTTTAGCTTGTTACCTCAGCTACGATCTTGTGCCCTCGGCAGGATCTGGTAGATAGTCAGGCTTCTCAGCCTTTTTCTTTTGTAGATGTGTGTACTCAGACATGTTAAGCTTCTGCCTGTGCTTGACTTGTTTGCTCTGAATGTTGGGTCGTGAGACCCATGTATGTAATATCTCGCTCCTTGGAGCCTATTGAGTAAAATACTTGAGTTGTAGAGTCATGTTGTGATGCCATGTTGTATTTGCACATATCGAGCATATTGTGTGTATGTTATAGAAATGCTTGGTATGTGTGGGGTTTGACTATCTAGTTGTTTATCCTTGGTAGCCTCTCTTACCGGGAAATGTCTCCTAGTGCTTCCACTGAGCCTTGGTAGCTTGCTACTGCTCCGAAACACTTAGGCTAGCCGGCATGTGTCCTTCTTCATTCCAGTGTCTGTCCCTTCGGGGAAATGTCACGCGGTGTCTACCGGAGTCCTGTTAGCCTGCTACAGCCCGGTTTACCGGAGTCCTGCTAGCCCAGTTGCTACAGCCCGGATTCACTCGCTGATGACCGACACGTTCGTTGCTGGGTCATGTATGCCTGTCCCTGTAAGTTAGTGCCACTTTGGTTTCACGACTAGCCATGTCAGCCCGGGCTCCTTATCATATGGATGCTAGCGACACTATCATATACGTGTGCCAAAAGGCGCAAACGGTCCCGGGCAAGGTAAGGCGACACCCGTGGGAATACCGTGCGTGAGGCCGCAAAGTGATATGAGGTGTTACATGCCAGAACAGAAGATAGATCGGGAGTTCCGCCGCCGCAAGCCTCTGTAGCCACAAAAAACCCCTCGGGAGCCCGTTCCGGCACCCTGCCGGAGGGGGATCCCATCACCGGTGGCCATCTTCATCATCCCAGCGCTCTCCATGACGAGGAGGGAGTAGTTCACCCTCGGGGCTGAGGGTATGTACCAGCAGCTATGTGTTTGATCTCTCTCTCTCTCTCTCTCTCTCTCTCTCTCGCTCTCTCGTGTTTTTGATTTGGCACGATCTTGATGTATCGCGAGCTTTGCTATTATAGTTGGATCTTATATTTCTTCTCCCCTCTACTTTCTTGTAATGAATTGAGTTTTCCCCTTGAAGTAATCTTATCGGATTGAGTCTTTAAAGATTTGAGAACACTTGATGTATGTCTTGCCGTGTTTATTTGTGGTGACAATGGGATATCACGTGCCACTTGATGTATGTTTTGGTGACCAACTTGCGGGTTCCGCCCATGAACCTATGCATAGGGGTTGGCACACGTTTTCGTCGTGATTCTCCGATAGAAACTTTGGGGCACTCTTTGAGGTTCTATGTGTTGGTTTGAGTAGATGAATTGAGATTGTATGATGCATATCGTATAATCATGCCCACGGATACTTGAGGTGACATTGGAGTATCTAGGTGACATTAGGGTTTTGGTTGATTTGTATCTTAAGGTGTTATTCTAGCACGAACTCTTTTATAGATTGATCCGAAAGAATAACTTTGAGGTGGTTTCGTACCCTAACATAATCTCTATGTTTGTTCTCCGCTATTAGTGGCTTTGGAGTGAATCTTTGTTGCATGTTGAGGGCTTGTTATATGATCTATCTATGTTATTATTGTTGAGAGAACTTGCACTAGTGAAAGTATGAACCCTAGGCCTTGTTTCCTATCATTGCAATACTGTTTACGCTCACTTTTACCATTAGTTACCTTTCTATTTTTATTATTTCAGATTACAAAAACCTATATCTACTATCAATATTGCACTTGTATCACCATCTCTTCGCCGAACTAGTGCACCTATACAATTTGCCATTGTATTGGGTGCGTTGGGGACACAAGAGACTCTTTGTTATTTGGTTGCAGGGTTGTTTGAAAGAGACCATCTTCATCCTACGCCTCCTACGGATTGTTAAACCTTAGGTCATCCACTTGAGGGAAATTTGCTACTGTCCTACAAACCTGTGCACTTGCAGGCCCAACAACGTCTACAAGAAGAAGGTTGTGTAGTAGACATCAAGCAGTTTCTGGCACCGTTGTCGGGGAGGCTAGGTAAGTGAAGGTATATCTTTAGATCTTGCAATCGAATCTTTTTGTTTCTTGTTTTAGCACTAGTTTATTTTATAAAATAAAACTACAAAAAAATGGAATTGAGAGTGCCTCATATGCTTCATCTTTTTAATGTCTTTCATGAAAATGATGGGAAGGAAAATTGTGCTCAAGTATTAGAAGAAGAATTACATAGAATGCTTGGCATAAAATATGCGAATGATGAGCATGATTGCAATGTTGTTAGTATGAATTCCTTGAATATCCATGATGCTAATGATATGCAAAGCCACAAGCTTGGGGAAGCTGTGTTTGATGAAGATGATATTTTTTGTCCCCAAAGCTTTGATGAGCAAATTTACTATGACGAAAGCATGCCTCCTATCTATGATGATTATTGTGATGACACATATGCTTTAAAGAATAATGATAACCATGAAACTTGTCATCTTGATCTTAATTTTCAATCACATGATAGTTATTTTGTTGAGTTTGCTCCCACTACTATTCATGAGAAGAAATTTGCTTATGTGGAGAGTAGTAAATTTTCTATGCTTGTAGATAATGAAAAGAATGCTTTAGGTGCTGGTTATATTGTTGAATTCATTCATGATGCTACTGAAAATTATTATGAGGGAGGAATATATGCTTGTAGGAATTGCAATAATATCAAGTTTCCTCTCTATGTGCTTAAAATCTTGAAGCTATGCTTGTTTTACCTTCCTATGCTTATTGATTATTGTTCCCATAAGTTGTTTGCTCACAAAATCCCTATGCATAGGAAGTGGGTTAGACTTAAATGTGCTAGTCATATGCTTCATGATGCTCCCGTTATGTTTCAATTCTTATCTTTTATGTGAGCATCATTGCCATCATCATGCCTAGCTAAAAGGAATTAAAGAAAAGCGCTTGTTGGGAGACAACCCAATACTTATCCTTACTGTTTTTGTGTGTTCAAATGATTATGCTACTGTAGTAATCATGTTTTATAGCTTTTGTTTCAATAAAGTGCCAAATAAAACCTTTAGGATGGCTTACGGTGATAGTTGTGTTGATCCTGCTGAAAATCAGAAACTTTTTCACCCAGTAAATTAGTTTTGTTAATTCACATAAACGTGCTTCTTAGCTGATTCGTTTTTCTATGGATTGGTACGCGCATTTCTTAGGACTTCCTAATTTGGTAGGATTTTTGGAGTTCTAGAAGTATACGTTTGATACAGATTACTACAGACTGTTCTGTTTTTGACAGATTCTGTTTTCTATGTGTTGTTTGCTTATTTTGATGAATCTATGAGTAGTATCGGAGGGTATGAACCATATATAAGTTATAATACAGTAGACATTACACCAATATGAATTTAGAATGAGTTCATTACAGTACCTAAGTGATTGTTTTATTTTCTTATACTAACGGAGCTTACGAGTTTTCTGTTTGAGTTTTGTGTTGTGGAGTTTTCAAGTTTTGGGTAAAGATTCGATGGACTATGGAACAAGGAGTGGAAAGAGCCTAAGCTTGGGGATGCCCAAGGCACCCCAAGGTAATATTCAAGGACAACCAAGAGCCTAAGCTTGGGGATGCCCAAGGCACCCCAAGGTAATATTCAAGGACAACCAAGAGCCTAAGCTTGGGGATGCCCCGGAAGGCATCCCCTTTTTCGTCTTCGTTCATCAGTAACTTTACTTGGAGCTATATTTTTATTCACCACATGATATGTGTTTTGCTTGGAGCATCATTTTATCTTGTTAGTATTTTCTTGCTGTTATTTAGGATAATGTTTTGCATCTTTAGTTTCAATAAAAAAGTCAAGGATAGCCCTTGCCATGCTTATTTTGCTAGTATACATGTTGCTGTTTGAAAACAGAAAGTTTACCGCTGTTGCAAAAATTCCCTAGAAAGTCGGAGAGCGGTATAATGTTGAATCTTTTTGAATATTGAGCTCTGATAAATTTACTACAGTGGGAATTTTATTTCATAATTTTTGGAGTTAGGGAAGTATGATGACTCTTGCATTCTTTACAGACTGTACTGTTTTGGCAGATTGCTGTTATGGTTGCATTGTTTGCATATGTTTGCTTGCTTAATGATTCTATTTGAAGATAGGAGTGTTAAATATGCAGAGGCATTTAGTATTCAATGTTGAATAATAATTTTAGTGATTTGTTACAGTAGAAAATGATAAGGTTTTGCATTGGTTTATACTAACCTATCTCACGAGTTCTTGTTGAGTTTGTTGTGGATGAAGCTTTTGATAAAAAGAGAAACCATGGTATGAGAGGAATTAAGGAGACACAAAAGTTCAAGATTGGGGATGCCCAAGGCACCCCAAGATAATATTTCAAGAAGTCTCAAGCATCTAAGCTTGGGGATGCCCCGGTAGGCATCCCACCTTTCTTCTTCAACAACTATCGGTTAGTATCGGTTGAGCCTAAGTTTTTGCTTCTTCACATGAGTTGTGCTATCCTTGCAATGTAGTTTTCTTTAGCTTTGCTTGCTGTTTGAATAAAGTATCAAGATCTGAAATTATTAAATGGGAGAGTCTTCACATAGTTGCATAATTATTCGACTACTCATTGATCTTCACTTATATTTTTCAGAGTAGTTTGTCGTTTGCTCTAGTCCTTCACTTATATCTTTTAGAGCATGGTGGTAGTTTTATTTTGAATAAATAGATGAACTCTCATAATTCACTTAGATTATTTTGAGAGTCGTTAATAGCATGGTAATTTTCTTAATATTAATATACTTGGTATTCAAGATATGTGAAACTTTCTTATGAGTGTGTTGAATACTAAGAAAAGTTTGATGCTTGATAATTGTTTTGAGATATGAAGATGGTGATATTAGAGTCATGCTAGTTGGGTGATTATGAATTTAAAGAAGGCTTGTGTTGAAGTTAGCAAATCCCGTAGCATGCACGTATGGTTAAAGTTGTGTAACAAATTTGAAACATGAAGTGTACTTGGCTTGTGCATCCTTATGAGTGGCGGTCGGGGATGAGTGATGGTCTTTTCCTACCAATCTATCCCCCTAGGAACATGCGCGTAGTACTTGATTTTTGATGACTTCTAAATTTTTGCAATAAGTATATGAGTTCTTTTGACTAATGTTGAGCCCATGGATTATACGCACTTTTACCTTTTCGCCTTTGCTAAGCTTCTTCGGTATCGTGCATTGCCCTTTCTCACCTTGAGAGTTGGTGCAAACTTCGCCGGTGCATCCAAACCCCGTGATATGATACGCTCTATCACACATAAACCTCCTTATATCTTCCTCAAAACAGCCACCATACCTACCTATTATGGCATTTCCATAGCCATTCCGAGATATATTGCCATGCAACTTTCCACCATTTCGTTCATCATCATCATGACATACTTTACTTTTGTCATATTGCCATTGCATGATCATGTAGTTGACATCGTATTTGTGGCAAAGCCACCATGCATTATTTTTCATACATGTCACTCTTGATTCATTGCACCATCCCGGTACACCGCCGGAGGCATTCATATAGAGTCATATCTTGTTCTAGTTTCGAGTTGTAATTTTTAAGTTGTAATAGAAGTGTGATGATCATCATTATTAGAGAATTGCCCAATCAAAAAAAAGGGGGAGAAAGGCCAAAAAGAAAAAAAAGAAAGGCCCAAAAAAAGAAAAAAGGAAGAAAGGCCAAAAAGAAAAAAGAAAGGCCCAAAAAAAAGAAAAAAAAGAAAAGAAAATAAATAAAAAGGGCAATTCTACTATCTCCTTTTCCACACTTGTGCTTCAAAGTAGCACCTTGTTCTTCATGTAGTGAGTCTCATATATTGAGCTTCAAAGTAGCAGCTTGTTCTTCATGTAGTGAGTCTCATAAGTTGTCTTTTTATACTAGTGGGAATTTTTCATTATAGAACTTGGCTTGTATATTCCTACGATGGCTTCCTCAAATGCCCTAGGTCTTCATGAGCGAGCGAGTCGGATGCACACCCACTAGTTTTCTTTTGTTGAGCATTCCTAGCTCTAGTGCATCCGTTGCATGGCAATCCCTACTCCTCATGTTGACATCAATTAATGGGCATCTCCATAGCCCGTTGATTATCCTCGTCAATGTGATACTTTCTCCTTTTTTGTCTTCTCCACACAATCCCCATCATCATATTCTATTCCACCAATAGTGCTATATCCATGGATCACGCTCATATATTGCGTGAAGGTTGAAAAAGTTTGAGATTATTTAAGTATGAAACAATTGCTTGGCTTGTATTCATATCACAAGTAAGAAGAATTACATAGAAATTATGCCAAAGTATCACTCCGCATCAAAAATTCTTTTTTATTATTTACCTACTCGAGAACGAGCAGGAATTAAGCTTGGGGATGCTTGATACGTCTCCAACGTATCTATAATTTTTGATTGCTCCATGCTATATTATCTACTGTTTTGGGCAATATTGAGCTTTATTATCCACTTTTATATTATTTTTGGGACTAACCTATTAACCGGAGGCCCAGCCCAGATTTGCTGTTTTATGCCTATTTCAGTGTTTGTAGGAAAAGGAATATCAGATGGAGTCAAAACGGAACGAAATCAACTGGAGAAGTTATTTTTTGAAGGAAACCCACCTGATGGACTTGGACCCCACGTCAGAAGATACAGGAGGTGCTCACGAGGGTGGGGGGCGCGCCCACCCCCCTAGGGCGCGCCCCCTGGCTCGTGGGTCCCCCGTAGCTCCACCGACGTACTCCCTGCACCCATATATACCTACGTACCCAAAAACTTCCAGAATAGAAGATAGATCGGGAGTTCCGCCGCCGCAAGCCTATGTAGCCAAAAAAACCTCTCGGGAGCCCGTTCCGGCACCCTGCCGGAGTGGGATCCCATCACCGGTGGCCATCTTCATCATCCTGGCGCTCTCCATGACGAGGAGGGAGTAGTTCACCCTCGGGGCTGAGGGTATGTACCAGTAGCCATGTGTTTGATCTCTCTCTCTCTCTCGTGTTCTTGATTTGGCACGATCTTGATGTATCGCGAGCTTTGCTATTATAGTTGGATCTTATGTTGCTTCTCCCCCTCTACTCTCTTGTAATGAATTGAGTTTTCCCCTTGAAGTAATCTTATCACATTGAGTCTTTAAAGATTTGAGAACACTTGATGTATGTCTTGCCATGTTTATCTGTGGTGACAATGGGATATCACGTGCCACTTGATGTATGTTTTGGTGACCAACTTGCGGGTTCCGCCCATGAACCTATGCATAGGGGTTGGCACACGTTTTCGTCGTGATTCTCCGGTAGAAACTTTGGGGCACTCTTTGAGGTTCTATGTTTTGGTTTGAGTAGATGAATTGATATTGTGTGATGCGTATCGTATAATCATGCCCACGGATACTTGAGGTGACATTGGAGTATCTAGGTGACATTAGGGTTTTGGTTGATTTCTATCTTAAGGTGTTATTCTAGTATGAACTCTTTTATAGATTGATCCGAAACAATAACTTTGAGGTGGTTTCGTACCCTACCATAATCTCTACGTTTTTTCTCCGCTATTAGTGGCTTCGGAGTGATTCTTTGTTGCATGTTGAGGGCTTGTTATATGATCTATCTATGTTATTATTGTTGAGAGAACTTGCACTAGTGAAAGTATGAACCCTAGGCCTTGTTTCCTATCATTGCAATACCGTCTACGCTCACTTTTACCATTAGTTACCTTGCTGTTTTTATATTTTCAGATTACAAAAACCTATATCTACTATCCATATTGCACTTGTATCACCATCTCTTCGCCGAACTAGTGCACCTATGCAATTTGCCATTGTATTGGGTGTGTTGGGGACACAAGAGACTCTTTGTTATTTGGTTGCAGGGTTGTTTGAAAGAGACCATCTTCATCGTATGCCTCCTACGGATTGATAAACCTTAGTCATCCACTTGAGGGAAATTTGCTACTGTCCTACAAACCTATGCACTTGCAGGTCCAACAACGTCTACAAGAAGAAGGTTGTGTAGTAGACATCAAGCAGTTTCTGGCGCCGTTGCAGCGGAGGCTAGGTAAGTGAAGGTATATCTATAGATCTTGCAATCGAATTTTTTGTTTCTTGTTTTAGCACTAGTTTATTTTATAAAAGAAAACTACAAAAAAATGGAATTGAGAGTGCCTCATATGCTTCATCTTTTTAATGTCTTTCGTGAAAATGATGGGAAGGAAAATTGTGCTGAAGTATTAGAAGAAGAATTACATAGTAGCCACAAAAAACCTCCCGGGAGCCCGTTCCGGCACCCTGCCGGAGGGGGATCCCATCACCGGTGGCCATCTTCATCATCCCGGCGCTCTCCATGACGAGGAGGGAGTAGTTCACCCTCAGGGATGAGGGTATGTACCAGTAGCTATGTGTTTGATCTCTCTCTCTCTCTCTCTCTCTCTCTCTCTCTCTCTCTCTCTCTTGTTTTCGATTTGGCACGATCTTGATGTATCGCGAGCTTTGCTATTATAGTTGGATCTTATGTTTCTTCTCCCCTCTACTCTCTTGTAATGAATTGAGTTTTCCCCTTGAAGTAATCTTATCGGATTGAGTCTTTAAAGATTTGAGAACACTTGATGTATGTCTTGCCGTGTTTATCTGTGGTGACAATGGGATATCACGTGCCACTTGATGTATGTTTTGGTGACCAACTTGCGGGTTCCGCCCATGAACCTATGCATAGGGGTTGGCACACGTTTTCGTCGTGATTCTCTGGTAGAAACTTTGGGGCACTCTTTGAGGTTCTATGTGTTGGTTTGAGTAGATGAATTGAGATTGTGTGATGCATATCGTATAATCATGCCCATGGATACTTGAGGTGACATTGGAGTTTCTAGGTGACATTAGGGTTTTGGTTGATTTGTATCTTAAGGTGTTATTCTAGCACGAACTCTTTTATAGATTGATCCGAAAGAATAACTTTGAGGTGGTTTCGTACCCTACCATAATCTCTACGTTTGTTCTCCGCTATTAGTGGCTTCGGAGTGACTCTTTGTTGCATGTTGAGGGCTTGTTATATGATCTATATATGTTATTATTGTTGAGAGAACTTGCACTAGTGAAAGTATGAACCCTAGGCCTTGTTTCCTATCATTGCAATACCGTTTACGCTCTTTTACCGTTAGTTACCTTGCTATTTTTATTATTTCAGATTACAAAAACCTATATCTACTATCAATATTGCACTTGTATCACCATCTCTTCGCCGAACTAGTGCACCTATACAATTTGCCATTGTATTGGGTGCGTTGGGGACACAAGAGACTCTTTGTTATTTGGTTGCAGGGTTGTTTGAAAGAGACCATCTTCATCCTACGCCTCCTACGGATTGATAAACCTTAGGTCATCCACTTGAGGGAAATGTGCTACTGTCCTACAAACGTGTGCACTTGCAGGCCCAACAACGTCTACAAGAAGAAGGTTGTGTAGTAGACATCCATTTTCCATGTACAACCCTCCCAGCTGGGTGAGCTGCCATCCATTACTCTACTCTATTCATTCCCTGAGTCTTTTTTTCATAAATATTTACTCCATCCATTTATAACAGGAATGGCGGAAAATAACCTGGGAGTTCCATAGCCCGGCACCACAGCCAGAGGACCATAACTGGGCCCTTGACCCCGGATTTGAAGAGGATCCAGATATATTCGTGGAGCTCGTGGAAGGGGTGTTTCACCAGGCGAGTTGTGACGGCACGGAAGTGGCCATCATTGCTGACTATCCCGGCCTCCTCCCTGTATCGCATGTAAGTAAACAAGAGACTTATCTTCCGGAAAGGATTTACTCCTTCCGTCTTACCCACCGCACAATTCTTACGTTCTAAAGGGAAGACGATCGGTGCGCCAAGCCGAACCCGAGGTGACTCGCCAACAAGGGGCGCCCGTGCCGGGTAGGCCTTCAAAAAGAAAGGCGAACAGAAACATGGCGGAGCCGTCATCAAGGAGGTATGGCTTTAAACACGCTCCATGGTTATCATCTTAAAGTTTGAACTATCTGTTGTGTGTTAGCAGAAAGAACATTCGCCGGACTATGTCCGGGGATCCTGCCCACCGTGCCTCTACTAGCCGGATTCTGGACCCGGTCTCGAGGATGGAGGCCAGCACGGAAGTGACACCAGACTGTCCTCATACAAAGGATTTAGATAGAATGTCCGTTACAAATTCTGAAGTGGAGAGCGCCATGAATCATTGGCGCTGGCGGGCCGCACTCCGCGACCCTGGTTTTTCAGAAGAGGCTTTTAATGCCTTCAACTCGGGTGATGCATACATCCGAGCCACTCAGGATGGGCTTGCTAGAGCCACGGACCAGTATTTGAAAGATATATGGGTCAGTAAAAAAATCTGATAATTATGTATATCAGTAGCCCCTGAGACTTGAAGCAGTTGGTACAACTGATTTAAGGATCATTGTATTAATAGGTTCTCTCGGAGAAGAACAACCTGTTGTCTCAAGAGCTGGAAGAATGTCGAACCCAACTAACTGCCGCTATGGCCGAGCTGTCAAGATCCGAAAAGGCATCAACTGGTATGTATTCCCAAATTTAGAAAAAACAATATTGTATGTATAAACCAGTAACGCTAACAATGTCTGATGACCAAAATCCTCAGATAATCCGGAACAGAATCCGGGAATCCCACAAGAGGGTGAACAAGGAGCTCAAAGGCAATCGGTCGCTGGCGAGCGTGTACTTACACGGGTCATTCAGGAGAAAAACAAGCTCCAAGGTGCCAATACCATGTTGGGCGAAGAATTGAAAGATGTTCGGGCCCAGCTGGCTGACTCCTTGAAGGAAAATAAGAGGCTTCAACGCGGCATTTTTAGTATGTGCTTGAACGAACAGTTATATAGTTTGTCAAAGAAGGGAACTAATAGGGTTATGTCTGTAGGTATGCTGACTGGCCGTCCCGGAGAGGAGATGCCCGGATCCTCAGGAGATCAGCTACAAGATCTTTCGCAACTGCACGGCAAGTTCGACAGGTCATGCGGAGTGTCGCCAAGGCCTTGTGGCCAGCCGCCTCCCTACCAGGAAGTATGGTGGAGCTTGTACAACTTTTCAAGGGAGCGCGGTGGTGTTTCCGACTATGGAAGATATCTGCCTGTCGAGAAGGTGCGTGAGAGGCTTGGGCCATGGTGAAAACATGGTATACCAAGCTCGATCCGAATCATATGGCCTGGGTCGGACCTATAGGGTCAGATGGGAAAGAATTTCCCGTTAGTCTGGTATATGACAAGGTAGGATTAGCCGCAAAATATTCCCAACAGGATTGTAGGCTAGACAACCTGTTGGATGGCATAGAAGAAGAAGCATTTGAGTCTAAATGACTATGTACTTCAATTGACATATTTGTCCCTACCCGGATTGTAAAACATTTGTCATGGTGGACCTTTTCGCTTCAGCCTCTGGACCTGACAGTCCGGAGTGTTTCCGAATACCCGCTCGGTAATATAAACCGGGGTACGCGTGGAAACCAGGCATAGGGGTCATAATTGCTTGAACAGACAAGTACCCAACTAGCTATGTTATATTACATGGTTAGTAAGAAACATCTTCCAGAGAGAATAGTTCCGTTAAGGGTTCCTTTCCTTGGGTACGCATGCATTAACATGCATGTCTGAACTGCAATCAAAAAGCGCAGTATATGTAACATCTGGGGGTTTATATTGTGATAGGTAAAAAACATCTTTAGTCCACCGACCGAATATTTCCTTAAGAGCGCTAGCTTTCGGCTTCACCCAGTCTGAGGTACACGTCCGGAGTACCCGACAGTAACAATCGAGAGGTGCTCCTTTATGCCCTAGCTGAACTAACGGGAACATATGGCATAAGGACAGGAGCCAGGCAACCCAACTTGGCCAAAACTTAAGTCATATCGATGCATATAATGGCAAAGAAAAGGTACATATGAAAAAAGGACGCATATGCAGTGGGCTTGATGCTTGGAAGATAATTATATTAAGCTTCTGTATAAGAAGCCCCCAGGTATAATGAGCGCACATACTTAAAGATTAGTGTGTCACAAGTGTGTAGTCTAGCCACACTAAATCTTTAGAGCTTTTCAAAAGGAAAGGCGGTAAGAGAGCTGAAAAGTAAATAAAAAGGAACGGAGGGAAGGAGACGAACAGGGAGTTCGGTGCTAGGCGTAGAATCTTCGGAGTCTGGCCGCGTTCCATGGGTTCGGCTCGAGGCGATTATCTGATGCATCACGCAGTCGATACGCTCCTCCGGTAAGAACTTTGTCAATAATGAAGGGACCCTCCCACTTGGGCTTGAGTTTGTCCTTTTTCTTCTCCGTTAGATGTGGAAGGAGTTCGCCAATATTATAAGTCTTGGCCCGTACTTCTCTACTTTGATACCTGCGAGCTTGTTGTTGATAGAATGCGGAATGGGCTTTTGCAACGTCACGCTCCTCTTCCAGGGCATCTGAACTATCCTGTCGATCGAGCTTGGCCTCTCTCTCTCTTCGTACATGCGCACTCGAGGTGAGTCATGAATAATATCGCAGGGCAGCACAACCTCTGCGCCGTACACCATGAAGATGGGTGTCTATCCGGTAGTGCAATTTGGCGTGGTCCGCAGCCCCCAGAGTACGAAGTCAAGCTCCTCAACCCAGTGCGTGTCTGATTCTTTTAAGGATCACACTAGTCTAGGTTTGATGCCGCTCATAATAATACCACTGGCTCGTTCGACTTGACCATTTGTTTGAGGGTGATAGACGGAGGCATAATCGAGATTAATGCCCATGTTGCCGCACCAAGTTTTCAACTCATCGGCTATGAAATTGGAGCCGTTGTCAGTGATGATGCCATGGGGGACACCATAACGGTGCACAACACCCGATATGAAGTCTATCACGGGTCCGGATTCGTCAGTTTTAACTGGTTTGGCTTCTATCCATTTGGTGAATTTATCTACCATGACCAACAAGTATTTTTTCTTATGGCTTCGTCCTATAAGGGTTCCAACCATATCAAGCCCCCAGACCACAAAAGGCCAAGTTATGGGGATAGTTTGTAGGGCGGTGGGTGGCATATGGCCTTGGTTGGCGAAAAGCTGGCATCCGATGCAATGTTGGACAAGGTGTTGTGCATTTGCTCGGGCTGTCGGCCAGTAGAAACCTGTACGGAAGGCCTTGTTTACAAGGGCCCGAGCTGCGGCATGGTGACCGCCGAGGCCGGCATGAATTTCAGCCAAGAGCTGCCACCCTTCCTCCTCGGAGATACATCTTTGAAGTACCCCGGTAGTGCTTTTCTTATAAGGCTCTCCCTCATGGACTTTGTAGGCTTTAGAGCGCCGCACAATGCAGCGTGCCTCATTTTGATCATCGGGGAGTTCGTGCCTATGGAGGTAGGCCAAGAAGGGTTCGGTCCATGGGGCAATAACAACCATGATGAGATGGGATGAAGGTGTTATTTCGGTGGCAGAGCCCCCGATTATGTCAGTGTGTTCGGAATCTGGGGTTGTGGTCGGATCCGGACTGATGTTGCTGGTATCCCCTTGCCACACCACAGATGGCTTGAAAAGCCTTTCCAGAAAGATGTTAGGTGGGACGGGGTCGCGCTTAGCACCGATGCGGGCGAGGACATCCACCGCTTGATTATTTTCTCGAACCACATGATGAAATTCGAGCCCCTTGAACCGAGCTGACATCTTAAGGACATCATTATGATAGGGCGCCATTTTCGGATCTTTGGCATTGAAGTCTCCATTTATTTGAGATATTGCGAGGTTTTGAATCCCCACGCAGTTCTAGGCGCTGAATGCCCATGGAGACGGCCATCCGAAGACCATGCAACAGAGCCTGATATTCGACTGCATTGTTGGAGTCTGTGTATAATATTTGGAGTACGTATTGGACTGTATCTCTAGTGGGGGATGTTAGGACAACACCTGTCCCCAGTCCTACCAGCATTTTAGAGCCGTCGAAGTGCATGATCCAGTTGGAGTATGTGCCATACTCTTTAGGGAGTTCGGCCTCTGTCCATTCGGTGACGAAGTCCGCCAATACTTGGGATTTAATGGCTCTCCGTGGTTTATATGTGATGTCGAATGGGAGGAGCTCGATGGCCCACTTGGCAATCCGGCCCGTGGCATCGTGGTTGTTTATTATGTCATTCAGTGGTACTTTAGAGGACACCATGATTGAATACTCTTGAAAGTAGTGTCATAGTTTCCGGGATGCCATGAAGACCGCGTATGCTATTTTTTGATAATGTGGTACCGGAATTTGCATGGTGTGAGGACAATAGATACGTAGTATACCAGCTTCTGAACCGGAAATTTGTGTCCGTCCTCCTCTCGTTCGACGACGAGCACCGCACTCACAACTTTGTGTGTTGCAGCTACGTATAACAACATGGGTTCGCCAACGTTCGGCGCGGCCAGGATTGGGTTGCTTGCTAAAAGAGCCTTTATTTCCTCCAGTCTGGCCATCGCCGCGTCTGTCCACTCGAAGTGTTCGGTTCGTCGAAGAAGGCGATAAAGTGGCAATGCCTTTTCTCCTAATATGGAGATAAAGCGGCTTAAAGCTGCGATGCATCCGATTAGCTTCTGGATTTGTTTGACATCTGTTGGGTTAGCCAACTGTGATGAAGCTCGGATTTTAGCTGGGTTTGCTTCAATTCCTCTATTGGAAACGATGAAGCCGAGCAGCTTTTCGGTGGGAACGCTGAAAACACATTTTTCCGGATTGAGCTTAATGTCATATGTTCGGAGGTTATCGAACATGAGCCTTAGATCGTCTATTAAAGATTCGACATGTCTGGTCTTGATGACTACGTTGTCAACATATGCTTGAACTGTTTTGGCGATTTGTTTCTTTAGGCATGTTTGAATCATGTGTTGGTAGGTGGCACCAGCGTTTTTAAGCCCAAAAGGCATAGTGTTGAAGCAGAAAGGCCCGTATGGGGTGATAAATGCGGTTGCGACTTGATCGGACTCTGTCATCTTGATTTGATGGTATCCGGAGTATGCGTCGAGGAAACACAATGAGTCGTGTCCCGCGGTAGCATCGATAATCTGGTCGATGCGTGGGAGGGGGAAGGGATCCTTAGGGCAAGCCTTGTTGAGGTCTTTGAAATCGACACATGGGTGCCAAGATTTATCCTTCTTTCATACCATCACGAGGTTTGCTAGCCAATCCGGGTGTTTTATTTCTCTGATGGATCCGGCTTCAAGTAGTTTGGTTAGTTCCTCTCCCATAGCTTGTCGTTTGGGTTCTAAAAAGCGTTGTAGTGCTTGCTTGACCGGCTTATGCCCCTTCAGTATGTTGAGACTGTGTTCGGCCAGCCTGCGTGGGATCCTTGACATATCAGAAGGGTGCCAGGCAAAGATATCCCAGTTCTGGCGTAGGAACGCCGGAAGTGCGACATCGATTGTGGGGTCCAGTTGTGCCTCAATGGATGCTGTATTTGTGGAGTCCGTTGGGTGGACTTGGAATTTGACTACTTCATCCGTTGGTTTAAAGGAGGTGGACGTGGATCGCTTATCGAGTATCACTTCGTCCTTATCCACCGTGGAGCGTAATGCAGTTAATTCTTCGGCCGCGAGGGCTTCGGATAATGCTTCGAGAGCCAAGGCGGTTGTTCTATTTTCGGCATGGAGTGTTATGTCCGGATCACTGGCAAGAGTGATAATTCCATTGGGCCCGAGCATCTTGAGCTTCATGTACCCGTAATGGGGTATAGCTTGAAAGATCGCAAACGTATCCCGCCCCAACAAGGCGTGATATCCACTAGTGAAAGGGGCCACCTGAAAGGTTATCTCTTCGGGCCGATAATTCTCCGGCGTGCCGAATACCACATAAAGTGTGATTTTTCCCACACATCATGCCTCCCGGCTGGGAATAATTCCTCAGAAGGTTGTGCTGCTTTGCTCAATGCGGCTCCTGTCTATTTCCATTTTGTTGAGAGTTTCCTCGTAAATGAGGTTTAGTCCGCTACCACCGTCCATGAGCACTTTGGTAAGCCGGAAGCCGTCCATGATTGGACTGAGGACCAAAGCGGCTGGTGCCCGGACTGTTCTGAATTGCGGTTTGTCATTGGCACTGAAAGTTATGGCCGTGTCGTTCCAGGGGTTTATTGCTGCGACTTGGTAGACTTCGGCGAGGCCACATAGTGCTCTCTTGCGCCTGTTACCTGAGGCGAAAGTCTTGAAGACTGTCAATACTATAGTGTTGGGTTCTGTGGGGTGTTGCTCTATGGTGTTTTTTATGAGGAGATCCTCGCCTCTCTTGGCCACCTGCCGAAGTATCCAACATGCTCTAAGGTTGTGTGTTGGTACGGTATCTGGTGTGGTGTGTATTTTGCATGGCCTATCGAGCCAGCCCTCCAAAACGGTTGCACGCCCTGTGGTGGGCTTTGATTTATTCGTGACTGGATTGGGCGACCTATGAGGGTACACCCTTTTTGTTCGGACGAGGGGTTTATCGAGAGCTAGTGGATCCCAAAAGGCTGCCTGAGTTTTCCAGGCGCTTTCCATCGCGTAGTACTTCTGTACTATAATCGCCAGGTCATCAAAGCGAGATACATGACGGTGATTTATGGCGTTAAGGAGTCCCTTGTCCGTGCAATTTTTACAGAATAACGAGATTGCATCTTCATCACAATAGTCCTTGACCTTTTTCTTTAACAAGGAGGAATCTGGCCCAAAAGTGATGTACCGTCTCTTGGGACAATTGTCTGACGTGGGAAAGATCGCTTGAGTCTGGGTGGGTGGGTGGATTTAAGTCCGAACCCTGATCCAATCCGTGACCCAGAGCTTGAGGAGTTTCCATGCTTAATAGTTCAGACTCCGGGATGTCAACCAATTTTTCTGGCCCACAGTCCGATTCTAAGTTCGAAGTTTGGGTCACGTCTTCCCGCGGGCATGTATCCGGTTGGGTGAGCTCAGAAATCCGGATATATTTCATCCTCAATATAGGGGAAGAGTTGTTGCATTGCTCCTCCACCACCGCTATCTGATGGGTGATCGGCGGAGATTCAATCTCTCTCTGATCGGAGTTAAGCCCAATCCGATCGTAGTCCGAAGCGACTCCCAAAGCAGCGATGCGATCCATGAGTCTGTTTAAAGATGATAACTCTATTTGATCCATCTATTCAGCATATTCCGAGCTGACGTGGAGACGATTTTCAATGACCCGAGAAGTCATTGTCGGCACGACAACCGAAGGGGCGATCATGAAGAAGCCGCCCAGCCGGAGGGTTTGGCTTGAGGCCAGGGCTCCCCTGGAGGAGATGTTATACTTGATAACAAGGCAAGCCATCAACCCAATTTCCGACGTCACAGCAAAACTCTAATTGAAAGCACAAATGTTGGTGTCAAAACCGGCGGATCTCAGGTAGGGGGTCCGGAACTGTGCGTCTAAGGCTAATGGTAACAGGAGGCGGGGGACGCAATGCTTACCTAGGTTCGGGCCCTCTCGATGGAGGTAATACCCTACTTGTTGGGGAACGTAGCAGAAATTCAAAATTTTCCTACGTGTCACCAAGATCTATCTATGGAGAGACCAGCAACGAGTAGAAAGAGAGTGCATCTACATACCCTTGTAGATCGCTAAGCGGAAGCGTTCAAGTGAACGGGGTTGAAGGAGTCGTTCTCGTCGTGATTCAAATCACCGATGATCAAGTGCCGAACGCACGACACCTCCGCGTTCAACACACGTACAGCCCGGTGACGTCTCCCACGCCTTGATCCAGCAAGGAGAGAGGGAGAGGTTGAGGAAGACTCCATCCAGCAGCAGCACAACGGCGTGGTGGTGGTGGAGGAGCGTGGCAATCCTGCAGGGCTTCGCCAAGCACCACGGGAGAGGAGGACGACTTGGGAGAGGGGGAGGGCTGCGCCAGAACTTCGTCTATAGCTCCCATGCGCCTCCCCACTATATATAGGGGTGGAGGGGCTGGTTTCTTGCCCTCCAAGTCCATTGGGGCGTTGGCCAAGGTGGGAGGAAAGAAATCTCATTATTTCCTTCCCCACCGATTGTTATCCCCCCTTTTTAGGGATCTTGATCTTATCCCTTCGGGATATGATCTTATTCCTTCTAAGGGGGGATCTTGGTGCGCCTTGACCAGGGGTGTGGGGCCTTGCCCCCACTACCCACGTCCATGTGGTCCCCCCCATGCAGGTGGGCCCCACTCCAGAACCTTCTAGAACCTTCCCGGTACAATACCGAAAAATCCCGAACATTTTCCGGTGGCCAAAATAGGACTTCCCATATATAAATCTTTACCTCCGGACCATTCCGGAACTCCTCGTGACGTCCGGGATCTCATCTGGGACTCCGAACAACATTCGTTAACCACATACAAACTTCCTTTATAACCCTAGCGTCATCGAACCTTAAGTGTGTAGACCCTACGGGTTCGGGAGACATGTAGACATGACCGAGACGTTCTCCGGTCAATAACCAACAGCGGGATCTGGATACCCATGATGGCTCCCACATGTTCCACGATGATCTCATTGGATGAACCACGATGTCAAGGACTTAATCAATCCCGTATTCAATTCCCTTTGTCTATCGGTATGTTACTTTCCCGAGATTCGATCGTCGGTATCCAATACCTTGTTCAATCTCGTTACCGGCAAGTCACTTTACTCGTTCCGTAACACATCATCCCGTGATCAACTCCTTGGTCACATTGCGCATATGATGATGTCCTACCGAGTGGGCCCAGAGATACCTCTCCGTTTACACAGAGTGACAAATCCCAGTCTCGATCCGCATAAAACAATAGATACTTTCGGAGATACCTGTAGTGCACCTTTATAGTCACCCAGTTACGTTGTGACGTTTGATACACCCAAAGCACTCCTACGGTATCCAGGAGTTACACGCTCTCTTGGTCGAAGGAAGAGATACTTGACATTGGCAAAGCTCTAGCAAATGAACTACACGATCTTTTGTGCTAGTCTTAGAATTGGGTCTTGTCCATCACATCATTCTCCTAATGATGTGATCATTCTCCTAATGATGTGATCCTGTTATCAACGACATCCAATGTCCATAGCCAGGAAACCATGACTATCTGTTGATCACAACGAGCTAGTCAACTAGAGGCTCACTAGGGACATATTGTGGTCTATGTATTCACACGTGTATTACGATTTCCGGATAATACAGTTATAGCATGAATAAAAGACAATTATCATGAACAAGGAAATATAATAATAATACTTTTATTATTGCCTCTAGGGCTTATGTCCAACAGTCTCCCACTTGCACTAGAGTCAATAATCCAGTTCACATCGCCATGTGATTAACACTCACAGGTCACATCGCCATGTGACTAATACCCAAGAGTTTACTAGAGTCAGTAGTCTAGTTCACATCACTATGTGATTAACACTCAATGAGTTTTATGTTTGATCATGTTGCTTGTGAGAGAGGTTTTAGTCAACGGGTCTGAACCTTTCAGATCCGTGTGTGCTTTACAAATCTCTATGTCATCTCCTAGATGCAGCTACCACGCTCTATTTGGAGCTATTCCAAATAATTGTTCTACTTTGAGCTATTCTAAATTATTGCTCCATTATATGTATCCGGTCTCTCTACTCAGAGCTATCCGGATAGGTGTTAAGCTTGCATCGACGTAACCTTTACGACGAACTCTTTTACCACCTCCATAATCGAGAAAATTCCTTAGTCCACTAGTTACTAAGGATAACTTTGACCGCTGTCCTGTGAGCCATTCTTGGATCACTCTTGTACCCCTTGACTGACTCATGGCAAGGCACACTTTAGGTGCGGTACACAGCATAGCATATTGAAGAGCCTACGTCTTAAGCATAGGGGACGACCTTCGTCCTTTCTCTCTATTCTACCGTGGTCGAGCTTTAAGTCTTAACTTCGTACCTTACAACTCAGGCAAGAACTCCTTCTTTGACTGGTCCATCTTGAACACCTTCAAGATCATGTCAAGGTATGTGCTCATTTGAAAGTATTATTAAGCATTTTGATCTATCCTTATAGATCTTGATGCTCAATGTTCAAGTAGCTTAATCCAGGCTTTCTATTGAAAAACACTTTCAAAATAACCCTATATGCTTTCCAGAAATTCTACATCATTTCTGATCAACATGTATTCATCAGAAATTCTATAGTGCTCCCACTCACTTCTTTGGAAATACAAGTTTCTCATAAACTTTGTACAAACCCAAAATCTTTGATCATCATCAAAGCATACATTCCAACTCTGAGATGCTCACTCCAGTCCTTAGAAGGATCGCTGGAGCTAGCATACCTTTTAGCATCCTTAGGATCGACAAAAACTTTCTGATTGTATTACATACAACCTTTCCTCACGAAAACTGGTAAGGAAACTCGTTTTGATATCCATCTGCCAGATTTCATAAATACAGCTAATGCTAACATGAATCCGACGGACTTTAAGCATCGCTACGGATGAGAAAATCTCATCGTAGTCAACTCCTTGAACTTGTGAAAAACTTTTCGCCACAAGTCGAGCTTCATGGACGGTGACATTACCATCCACGTCCGTCTTCTTCTTAAAGATCCATTTATCTTAATGGCTTGCCGATCATCGGGCAAGTCCACCAAAGTCCATGGATCCGTTCTCGGATTTTATGGCCTCGAGCCATTTATCGGAATCCGGGCCCACCATCGCTTCTCCATAGCTCGTAGGTTCATTGTTGTCCAGCAACTTGACTTCCAAGACAGGATTACGTACCACTCTGAAGTAGTACGCATCCTTGTCATCCCACGAGGTTTGGTAGTGACTTGATCCGAAGTTTCATGATCAATATCATAAGCTTCCACTTCAATTGGTGTAGGTGCCACAGGAACAACTTCTTGTGCCCTGCCACACACTAGTTGAAGAGACGGTTCAATAACCTCATCAAGTCTCAACCATCCTCCCACTCAACTCTTTCGAGAGAAACCTTTCCTCGAGAAAGGACCCGATTCTAGAAACAATTCATATTGCTTTCGGATCTGAATTAGGAGGTATACCCAACTGTTTTGGGTGTCCTATGAAGATGTATTTTATCCGCTTTGGGTTCGAGCTTAATCCTGAAACTTTTTCACATAAGCGTCGCAGCCCCAAACCTTTAAGAAACGACAACTTAGGTTTCTCTAAACCATAATTCATACGGTGTCATCTCATCGGAATTACGTGGTGCCCTATTTAAAGTGAATGTGGTTGTCTCTAATGCCTAACCCATGAACGATAGTGGTAATTCGATAAGAGACATCATGGTACGCACCATATCTAATAGGGTGCAACTATGATGTTCGGACACACCATCACACTATGGTGTTCCAGGCGGTATTAATTATGAAACAATTTCCACAATGTCTTAATTGTGTGCCAAAACTCGTAACTCAGATATTCATCTCTATGATCGTATCATAGACATTTTATCCTCTTGTCACAATGATCTTACTTCACTCTGAAATTACTTGAACCATTCAATAATTCAGAGTTGTGTTTCATCAAGTAAATATTCTCAACATCTACTCGAATCATCTGTGAAGTAAGAACATAACGATATTCACTGCATGCCTCAGCATTTATTGGACTGCACACATCAAAATGTGTTACTTCCAACAAGTTGCTATCTTGTTCCATCTTATTGAAACCGAGGCTTTTCAGTCATCTTGCCTATGTGGTATGATTTGCATATCTCAAGTGATTCAAAATCAAGTGAGTCCGAACGGTCCATTTGCATGGAGTTTCTTCATGCATATACACCAATAGACATGGTTCGCATGTCTCAAACTTTTCAAAAACGAGTGAGTCCAAAGATCCATCAACATGGAGCTTCTTCATGCGTTTTATACCATTATGACTTACATGGCAGTGCCACAAGTAAGTGGTACTATCATTACTATCTTATATCTTTTGGCATGAAAATGTGTATCACTACGACCGAGATTCAATAAACCATTCCTTTAGGTGCAAGACCATTGAAGGTATTATTCAGAAAATAGAGTAACCATTATTCTCCTTAAATGAATAACCGTATTGCGATAGACATAATCCAATCATGTCTATGCTCAACGCAAACACCAATCTCGGTGGTAGAGGGAGCGTGCGATGCTTGATCATATCAACCTTGGAAACACTTCCAACATATATCGTCAGCTCACCTTTAGCTAGTCTCCGTTTATTCCGTAGCTTTTATTTCGAGTTACTAACACTTAGCAACCGAACCGGTATCCAATACCCTGGTGCTACTAGGAGTACTAGTAAAGTACACATTAACATAATGTATATCCAATATACTTCTATCGACCTTGCTAGCCTTCTCATCTACCAAGTATCTAGGGTAATTCTGCTCTAGTGACTGTTCCCCTTATTACAGAAGCACTTAGTCTCGGGTTTGGGTTCAACCTTGGGTTTCTTCACTGGAGCAGCAGCTGATTTGCCGTTTCATGAAGTATCCCTTCTTGCCCTTGCCCTTCTTGAAACTAGTGGTTTCACCAACCATCAACAATTGATGCTCCTTCTTGATTTCTACTTTCGCGGTGTCAAACATCGTGAATACCTCAAGGATCATCTTATTTATCCCTGATATGTTATAGTTCATCACGAAGCTCTAGCAGCTCGGTGGCAATGACTTTGGAGAAACATCACTATCTCATTTGGAAGATCAACGCCCACTCAATTCAAGTGATTGTTGCACTCAGACAATCTGAGCACAAGCTCAACGATTGAGATTTTCTCCCTTAGTTTGCAGGCTAAGAGAATCGTCGGAGGTCTTATACCTCTTGACGTGAGCACGAGCCTGAAATCCCAATTTCAGCCCTCGAAACATCTCATATGTTCCGCGATGTTTGAAAACGTCTTTGGTGCCTCTACTTAAACCATTTAACTGAACTATCACGTAGTTATCAAAACGTGTATGTTCGATGTTCGAAACATCCACAAACGACGTTTGGGGTTCAGCACACTGAGCAGTGCATTAAGGACATAAACTTTCTACTGATCGCATAATCGCTACTATCAACTTTCAACTATATTTTCTCTAGGAACATATCTAAACAGTGGAACTAAAGCGCGAGCTTACGACATAATTTACAAAAGGTCTTTTGACTATGTTCAGGATAATTAAGTTCATCTTATGAACTCCCACTTAGATAGACATCCCTCTGGTCATCTAAGTGATCACATGATCCGAGTCAACTAGGCCGTGTCCGATCATCACGTGAGACGGACTAGTCATCATTGGTGAACATCTTCATGTTGATCGTATCTACCATACGACTTATGCTCGACCTTTCGGTCTCCGTGTTCCGAGGCCATGTCTGCACATGCTAGGCTCGTCAAGTTAACCCTAAGTGTTTTCGCTGTGTAAAACTGTCTTACACCCGTTGTATATGAACGTAAGAATCCATCACACCCGATCATCACGTGGTGCTTAGAAGCGACGAACTGTAGCAACGGTGCACAGTTAGGGGAGAACACTTCTTGAAATTTTGTAAGGGATCATCTTATTTACTACCGTCGTCCTAAGTAAACAAGATGCATAGTCATAATAAACATCACATGCAATTATATAGTTGTGACATGATATGGCCAATATCATATAGCTCCATTGATCTCCATCTTCGGGGCTCCATGATCATCTTGTCACCGGCTTGACACCATGATCTCCATCATCATGATCTCCATCATCGTGTCTTCATGAAGTTGTCACGCCAACGACTACTTCTACTTCTATGACTAACGCGTTTAGCAATAAAGTAAAGTAGTTTACATGGCGTTCTTCAATGACACGCAGGTCATACAATAAATTAAGACAACTCCTATGGCTCCTGCCGGTTGTCATACTCATCGACATGCAAGTCGTGAATCCTATTACAAGAACATGATCAATCTCATACATCACATATATCATTCATCACATCCTTTTGGCCATATCACATCACATAGCATACCCTGCAAAAACAAGTTAGACGTCCTCTAATTGTTGTTTGCATGTTTTACGTGGCTGCTATGGGTTTCTAGCAAGAACGTTTCTTACCTACGCAAAACCACAACGTGATATGCCAATTGCTATTTACCCTTCATAAGGACCCTTTTCATCGAATCCGTTCCGACTAAAGTGGGAGAGACTGGCACCCGCTAGCCACCTTATGCACCAAGTGCATGTCAATCGGTGGAACCTGTCTCACGTAAGAGTACGTGTAAGGTTGGTCCGGGCCGGTTCATCCTACAATACCGTCGAAACAAGATTGGACTAGTAACGGTAAGCATATTGAACAACATCAACGCCCACAACTACTTTGTGTTCTACTCATGCAAAGAATCTACGCAATAGACCTAGCTCATGATGCCACTGTTGGGGAACGTAGCAGAAATTCAAAATTTTCCTACGTGTCACCAAGATCTATCTATGGAGAAACCAGCTACGAGTAGAAGGAGAGTGCATCTACATACCCTTGTAGATCGCTAAGCGGAAGCGTTCAAGTGAACGGGGTTGATGGAGTCGTACTCGTCGTGATTCAAATCACCGATGATCAAGTGCCGAACGCACGGCACCTCCGCGTTCAACACACGTACAGCCCGGTGACGTCTCCCACGCCTTGATCCAGCAAGGAGAGAGGGAGAGGTTGAGGAAGACTCCATCCAACAGCAGCACAACGGCGTGGTGGTGGTGGAGGAGCGTGGCAATCCTGCAGGGCTTCGCCAAGCACCGCGGGAGAGGAGGAGTACTTGTGAGAGGGGGAGGGCTGCGCCAGAACTTCGTCTATAGCTCCCATGCGCCTCCCCACTATATATAGGGGTGGAGGGGCTGGTTTCTTGCCCTCCAAGTCCATTGGGGCGTTGGCCAAGGTGGGAGGAAAGAAATCTCATTATTTCCTTCCCCACCGATTGTTATCCCCCCTTTTTAGGGATCTTGATCTTATCCCTTCGGGATATGATCTTATTCCTTCTAAGGGGGGATCTTGGTGCGCCTTGACCAGGGGTGTGGGGCCTTGCCCCCACTACCCACGTCCATGTGGGCCCCCCCATGCAGGTGGGCCCCACTCCGGAACCTTCTAGAACCTTCCCGGTACAATACCGAAAAATCCCGAACATTTTCCGGTGGCCAAAATAGGACTTCCCATATATAAATCTTTACCTCCGGACCATTCCGGAACTCCTCGTGACGTCCGGGATCTCATCCAGGACTCTGAACAACATTCGGTAACCACATACAAACTTCCTTTATAACCCTAGCGTCATCGAACCTTAAGTGTGTAGACCCTACGGGTTCGGGAGACATGTAGACATGACCGAGACGTTCTCCGGTCAATAACCAACAGCGGGATCTGGATACCCATGATGGCTCCCACATGTTCCACGATGATCTCATCGGATGAACCACGATGTCAAGGACTTAATCAATCCCGTATTCAATTCCCTTTGTCTATCGGTATGTTACTTGCCCGAGATTCGATCGTCGGTATCCAATACCTTGTTCAATCTCGTTACCGGCAAGTCACTTTACTCGTTCCGTAACACATCATCCCGTGATCAACTCCTTGGTCACATTGCGCATATGATGATGTCCTACCGAGTGGGCCCAGAGATACCTCTCCGTTTACACAGAGTGACAAATCCCAGTCTCGATCCGCATAAAACAATAGATACTTTCGGAGATACATGTAGTGCACCTTTATAGTCACCCAGTTACGTTGTGATGTTTGATACACCCAAAGCACTCCTACGGTATCCAGGAGTTACACGCTCTCATGGTCGAAGGAAGAGATACTTGACATTGGCAAAGCTCTAGCAAATGAACTACACGATCTTTTGTGCTAGTCTTAGGATTGGGTCTTGTCCATCACATCATTCTCCTAATGATGTGATCCCGTTATCAATGACATCCAATGTCCATAGCCAGGAAACCATGACTATCTGTTGATCACAACGAGCTAGTCAACTAGAGGCTCACTAGGGACATATTGTGGTCTATGTATTCACACGTGTATTACGATTTCCAGATAATACAGTTATAGCATGAATAAAAGACAATTATCATGAACAAGGAAATATAATAATAATACTTTTATTATTGCCTCTAGGGCATATTTCCAACACTACTTCCTGCTTGATTGATCTTGATGATATGAGTATTACAAGAGTTGATCTACCACGAGATCGTGGAGGCTACACCCTAGAAGCTAGCCTATGATTATGATTGTTCTTGTCCTATAGACTAAACCCTCGGGTTTATATAGACACCGGAGGGGGCTAGGGTTACACAGAGTCGGTTACAGAGAAAGGAATCTTCATATCCGAATCGCCAAGCTTGCCTTCCACGCAAAGGATGGTCCCATCCGGACACGGGACGAAGTCTTCTATCTTGTATCTTCATAGTCTAACAGTCCGGCATATGCATATAGTGCAACTGTCCAAGGATCCCTTAATCCAGGACTCCCTCAACCATCGCATAGGGACTTACTCATGGATCATTGATGCAAAAAAACGCACACGGGTACGACATTGAAACCGTGTGTTTTGTGATCTTCTAATGATAAACGCAAAAAATGCACATGGGCACACATCTAATCAACACTCAAAGCCCTCAAAGGATGCTCTAACCGACATTGTATGTTAATACTACAAACTGAAAGCACTACTGGTAATTTTCTCTAATACTACAAACTTAAACTACTTCTCACATGCTGCCATCAGGGCATGCTGGCCAGACGCCGGCGTTCTCCTTCCTGGCCTTGTAGGCGGCAACCCACCATGCTTCGATCTCCGCCAAGCTCTCCTCACCACGACATGCAGCCTCTTCTTTCTTGCGGCGGCGGGATTCTCTTTTCTTGACTGCTTTATGCCTTTTCTGATCCTCCTGTGCGGCTTTAGCCGCTGTTGGGGATATGACTATTAGGTATGACCCGCCCAGGAGGGTGCTAGGTTATACCTATGGTGGTTCATCGATACAAAGCCCATGAGGATGTTGAAGATGGCGGTTCATGAAGCAAAGTCCCAAGAGCGACTTAAGGCCCATAGGAGTAAACCACCATATGTGTATGACTTATATTGTAAGACAAGTATAGTTAGTCATCGAGCCGGACACGTTGTCTATGAGATGGCCGGGACTCTGTGAGCCGCTGGGCGTCAACCTGTGTATATAAAGGGACGACCCGACGGCGGTTCAGGGCAAGAAACAAGAGATCAAAATCTAGGTCAAGAGTATTCGCTCCCTGGTAATCAAGACATAAGCAATACCACCTCAAATTGGATTAGGCCTTTACCTTCACCGCAAGGGGCCGAACAAGTATAAACTCTCTATGTCCTTTGTCCCGTTTAACCCCTTTAAGCTAATCTAGTTGCGATGGCTCCATGACCAAGTCCTCACACTAGGACATCTGCCGTGACAATTCCATGATAGTTGGCTCCCACTATGGGGCCAGTGCACGGTGGTTTTGAGTTCTTAAAGGGCAGCTTCGAAGGGATCAAGGGATACGCTGTGGGCCGGATGACCAAGAGTCGTCGTGGCAAGCTCTACATCGACGATGCAGGCTGGGGGCCCCGAGGCCGGATCAATTAAGTATGGGTACCGGGTCCCCTTTGGCGGAATTCACGTCTTCATCGGCAAGATCGGCGAGCCGGGCCTTGAGCCGGACATCTGCACTGACATCATCGAGACGGCTCAGCGTGCATGACCCGCCTGAGTTCAGCCCTCCATGAAACGTGCCTTCATGGGATTCATCCATGGGGCGGAATTTGAGGAAGGATCCATGTCTGGCGGTGAGACGGCCATCTATTCTGACGGTGAGTCGTCCACGGGTGAGACTAATTCGTTGTATCAACTACAAGACGGCAGGCTTGGGGGTTGTTCCGATGGCGGCAGTATTCCGGACCCCTATGAGCCGCCGAATAGGGTCGCAATCTTCGTGGCCGGTACACAGCCTCGGCAGAATTCTTTGACTGCGGCAGAAATGGTCTCTGGGTCAGCAACGGCGATAGCAGCTGGGGCAGGAGGCCCTGTGCGCCCACCGGCGCAGGTTTTGACTGACTTGCTGGACAGTCTAATAGCCTTGGTAACAGTGGAGGTTAATGCCGGTGTCAAAACCGGCGGATCTCGGGTAGGGGGTCCCGAACTGTGCATCTAAGGCTAGTGGTAACACGAGGCAGGGGACACAATGTTTTACCCAGGTTCGGGCCCTCTCGATGGAGGTAATACCCTACTTTTTGCTTGATTGATCTTGATGATATGAGTATTACAAGAGTTGATCTACCATGAGATCGTAGAGGCTAAACCCTAGAAGCTAGCCTATGATTATGATTGTTGTTGTCCTACGGACTAAACCCTCCGGTTTAGATAGACACCGGAGGGGGCTAGGGTTACACAAAGTTGGTTATAGAGAAGGAAATCTACATATCCGAATATCCAAGCTTGCCTTCCACGCAAAGGAGAGTCCCATCTAGACACGGGACGAAGTCTTCAATCTTGTATCTTCATAGTCCAACAGTCCGGCCAAAGTATATAGTCCGGCTGTCTGAGGACCCCTTAATCCAGGACTCCCTCAGTAGCCCCTGAACCAGGCTTCAATGATGATGAGTCCGGCGCGCCGATTGTCTTCGGCGTTGCAAGGCGGGTTCCTTCTCTGAATACTCCATAAAAGATTTAGAACACAAGGATCATGTCCGGCTTTGCAAAACAAATTCCACATACCACCGTAGAGAGTATAATATACCACAATCTAATCTGCTGATAGCTTTTTATAGCATGACATCACGCCACGGTCCGGTCATTATTCAAACCGTTTTTCTCAACCCGCTACTACACGTAATGCGAGGCGGTTTCCCTGACACGTCTTGTCAAAGCAGAGATCATGTCCGCTTATCGTGGGATTCTCATCAATACGGGTATGGGTAACCCAGCCGCGCCATCAATCGTGGCACTTGAGAAATAAGTGATTTTAACGGGCAAGCAGGGAGGCGGACAGTTTCTACCGCCTTTATAAAGAGATAAGGATTCTCCACTTTCACCCACGCCTCCTTCCTTATTCGCTCATCCATTCTCGCACACTCGAGCTCCAACGCCCCAGTTCTCACCTTTTCCGCACACCCAAACATGTCTGGAGTGGGAGGCAAGTGGATGGCCTCCTCCGTCAAGGAGGAGGACATTACGAAGCTCCGGGCGGCCGGATACTTGGCCGCAGACATCGCGCACTGGCTTCCGGACTCAGGGCAGGTCATTCCGACTCCGGGACCCCATGAGAGGGTCGTGTTCCTCGCCCACTTCATCCGTTGACTGCGATTCCCCCTCCACCCATATGTCCATGGGCTCATGTTCTATTACGGGCTGGATTTTCATGATCTAGCCCCTAATTTCATCCTCAATATCTCGGCGTTTATCATCGTGTGCGAGGGTTTTCTCCGCATCAGGCCCCACTTTGGCCTATGGCTAAAGATCTTCAACGTGAAGTCGAAGATTGTGGTCGGCCAGCAGGCGGAGTTTGGAGGCGCCATGGTGGGCAAGATGCCCAGCATTACCTGGCTCGAAGGCTCCTTCATGGAGACCGTGAAGGGGTGGCAATCGGGGTGGTTCTACATCACCGAGCCGCGCGATTCCAACTGGGTGGCGGCCCCTGAATTCCGATCCGGCATCCCCGTGCGGCTCACCTCCTGGAAGGAGAAGGGCCTGACCTGGGGCCCGTCCGCGGAGCTGACCGGACTCTAGAACTGCGTCAAAAACATGACAACTAAGAAGATCAAGCTTGTCAACGTGGTCCAGGTCATGCTATTTCGCCGGATTCTCCTGTGTCAAAGACGTGCATTCAACTTGTGGGAGTTCGACGCAGCCCAACACCAGACATTGCAAGAGCTCTTCGATACGATGCACAAAGACGTCTGGAAGGTGTTGTTTAAGGACGGCGAAGTTACCCCTCCCACTACCGAGGACCGTGGACTCAGCGCCAAGCGCCACGCCAATGCGGTAAGCATTCTACATTTCACAAGATGTGCCTTTCCCCAGTATGTTCGTGGGAGGAACTTAAGCCATCGTACTGATCTAACAGGACTATGTGGCGACGGCGGAGCGGATCGACTGTCCGGCTCCGTTGCCTGAAGACCTAGCAACCGCTCTCCTGATGAAGATGCTGGTCCCGACGCCCTATGAGTTGCCGGAGAAGAAGGCCAGGAAGAAGGCCACTTGGACCAGGAAAAGTCTCCGGTGTAAGGTGGTGTCGGACTCATCGTCCGAAGACACCAAGGCACACTCCTCCAACGACAATGAGGAGGAGGAGGAGGAGGAGAAAAACCCTCTCCCCCAAACCGGGGGGGATAAAAGGAAGGCCGCCCCTTCCGGGGAGGCTGAAGGGTCCAAGAAGGGAAGGACCCTCCCTCCGGACCACTCCACAACCGCCGCCTATAGCGAGGAGGAGTGGCTACCCAGGGCCAAGCCCCTGGCAAATTCGTAGGTATTCAGATACCATAATACTTCTGTTTTTAGCTTTACTTATTATGTCAAGATTTGCTTGTGAAGTCCGTCCAAAGCTTACATCGACTCGTCCTCCTCAGATGGGTCTTTGATCTCGTCAGCTTATACTCTCCAGCCCGCGGATGACACCGAGGTGTTATCTCAGAGGACACCTGGCCAGGAGGAGGTAGTCCCGGAGACGCCTCAAGGCGAGACTCCCGATGCCGGGCTCATGGGGGGAAGATCCCCATGGATTCGGATGAGGGGGGCCACAACAGGCTTGGCCCCCAGCCGGATACTGCGCCAGAACCTCCAGTGGTTCTGGATTTAGGCAAGCAGCCACCCGTCAAGGGGGGCGAGCCGTCTGTGCCGATGACCTCTGCCCATCTAGAGGTATCGGATAATTTGGTGGAAGCGCTTCAGAGCGCTTCTCTTGATGAAGGACACCGTACTCTTATGAGTATGGTGATTGCGAAGGTTCAGTCCGCCAAAAGCGGATTGACCGAAGCTTGCACCAGCCTCCTGACAGGCTTTGAGGTAAATATTTTAAATTATGAGAAAGTATTACAGTACAGACAGTAGCCCCTGATGCTCTGTTTGGTGTTCGGGAAGAAAAGCCAAACATAGGATCAAATATTTTTCCCAGGAGTCTAATCATATTATGTCTTTGTGAATAAGTAGGCGTCGTTGCTGGACGCTGCTGCTGCCATTGCGGAGGCCTACGGACTAAGGCAGAGCCTTGGGCGGGCCAAAGAAGAGCTCGGCCTCGTGAAGAGGCAGCTCAAGGAGAACAAAGGTAAGCAATACCCCGTCTGAATGTTATATACAACGGAAAACATCATTGACGCTAATAGAAGCATGATGGATTTTTTAGGGGCCACGACCGAAAACAAAGCGTCCAAGGAGTGCACCAAGCGCGAAAAACAAGAGGCGCGAGTTGATGAGGTCCAGCAAGAGCTTCAGGACTTTGTCAAAAAATTCGAGTCCTTGGAGCGTGACTCCAAGACGCAAGAGTCGGAGCTTGCGAAGGCCCGTCAGAGCGCACTAGACGCCAAGGCCGAAGCCTAGAAGGCCCTCCAAGAAATTGAGTCAGCCAAGAAGATAGCTGCGGGTAAGGCTTTCATTATGCAAAGCAAGCATGTGAAAGAGACTTTCCTTTTACTTACCCGAATTCGGAGCTCTCCGGGAGCATTCGCAGATCCGCCGTGCAGCATCTCGGATGCTGCAGAGTTCTATCGGGCTGAGGAGGGGAGCTCAACGGATAAGCTGTTTTGGTCCCAATATATTGGGGACAAACATCCGATGTCCTTGAGCGACCAACTAAAGCAACTAGTTGAACTTCACAAGGCGGACTGACGAGCCCCTATCCGGTAGCTACTTCGGCTTTGTCAAGCGGATGGTGAATGCTTGTCCGCGACTTGAAGTCGTTAAGCAGTCCATCTGCATTGAGGGTGCACGCAGGGCCTTGGCCCGTGCGAAGGTGCACTGGAGGAAGATGGACGCCGAGAAGCTGGTGACGGAGGGGCCGCCGAAGGGCAAGGAGCATCGCCGCCCCGAACAGTATTATGAAAATGCCATTGAGGGTGCCTGCCTTGTGGCGGATGAATGTACTAAGGATGTGATATTTGAATGAATGTACTCATGTCATCCTGTATTATGGAAACTAGTTCATGTGCGCTATGTAGTGCTTGTTAATTTAAAATATTACCTTTTGTGCGGCCGTTTAAAAGATCTTGAGAGTTGGCCAGTCGTCAGCTTCCGCCCCATGTAACTAGTACTGGGGTGTTCGGGATAAGTATAAACACTCTTTATCCAAGTTTTTGGTCCTTTGAAGGAGGTGTTTAGCGCCACGAACGAGGCAATCGGACTATACGGCTTTATCACCCTCACTTAGCCATAGAAGTCTACAATTTTAAAGTTTGGCGAAGCCCCTAGTATCCGGAGAGCCGGAGTCGGGGCGCTATACACGCCTAAATCGGACGAGGCCGATTCCTCGCCTGAAGCGGAAAAAATCTTTAAGGATTTGAGACCTCTCGAACAGCGACCAGCTCTCGCCTTATCATGACAGTCAGTTTTCAGCTTTCTCTACTGAGGTGCTCGTTCGGAAGAACCGGGACACAATCGTAGTAGTTCTCCCTGCACTACCTTAGCCGATATAGTGGAACGTAAGGTACCAAAACATGGGAGCCGGGCAAGCCCAACTATTGACCCAAGACATGATTCGGAGCTGATGCATATAGTGCTATAAGTTTGGGGTGCCGCACTATCGAAAGTGTTTGGACTTGTCTTGCCAGATTACGGGGTACTGAAGCCCCTGGCAAACTGGTCGTGCCAAAATGCACGTGTATAATAAATAAGCAGTAAAAAAAGGGGTAACTGAACATAATAGCAAGCTGATGCTGTATACTATCCCCCCTTGTTATTCAAATGATACGTCCAAGCGTACATATACAAGTAGTGCGATAAAAAGAATAGGACTGTTTGACACATATTGACCAGGAGCGGGCGGTATGCGGGTATGTAAAACAGGTATAACGATCGTTATCACAGACCACCTGAGGATTCCCTCGTACTAGAGCTTCTTGTCCTCCTGGTGTCCATCCCGCTATGTGTCCGATAGCCGATCTTTCGGAAAAGCCTCCTAAAGATAGGGACCTGAAAGAAAAAGGGGTGCAAAAATGTGTGTGTCCTGGGGTGGTAGAACCGCATTGTGGACCGTGTCATGGCCGTGACTCCGCCTATGCCCAGGGTATTTTAAGTGCGTAGTTATGTATGCGTGACACAAATTTTGCTGTTTGACTGGGACTAGGGCGGAGGCCGGATTGCTAGACGAGCTCGAGACGTGCCGGATGATCCTATTGCAAAGTACTCCGGGCTCGCTTGACGGTATCCGGGTTATTTATCGCTGAGATGGCTGTTTGCCTAAGAAGGCTGTTTTGTACTTCCGCCGCGAGGGCCGCGGTGTGCTCCTCCGTGCGGAGCGAGCGCTCTGTGTTTCCATTAACTGTGATAACCCCGCGAGGTCCTGGCATTTTGAGCTTGAGGTATGCATAATGCGGTACCGCATTGAATTTCATGAATGCAGTTCGTCCGAGCAGTGCATGATAGCCACTGTGGAAGGGGACGATGTCGAAGATTAACTCCTCGCTTCGAAAATTGTTCGGAAATACGAAGACCACTTCCAGTGTGATTGAGCCCGTATAACAGGCTTCTACACCGGGTATGACACCCTTGAAGGTGGTTTTTGTGGGCTTGATCCTTGAGGGGTCGATGCCCATTTTGCGCACTGTATCCTGATAGAGCAGGTTTAGGCTGCTGCCACCGTCCATGAGGACTCGTGTGAGATGGAATCCGTCGATGATGGGGTCAAGGACCAATGTGGCCGAACCTCCATGACGGATACTGGTAGGATGGTCCCTGCGATCGAAGGTGATCGGACAAGAGGACCATGGGTTGAACTTTGGGGCGACTGGCTCCATCGCATAGACGTCCCTTAGTGCATGCTTCCGTTCCCTCTTGGGAATATGGCTTGCGTATATCATATTTACTGTTTTCACCTGGGAGGGAATTTCTTCTGTCCTCCCATGTTCGGCGGTCTGGGCTCCTCATCGTCGTCGCTATGCAGCCCCTTTTCCTTGTTTTCGTCATTCAACTTGCCGGCCTGTTTAAACACCCAACATTCCCTATTTGTGTGGTTGGCTTGTTTATCGAGGGTGCCGTGAATTTGACACAAGCGGTCGAGAATGTGGTCCAAGCTGGACGAGCCCGGACTGTTTCTTTTGAATGGATTTTTCTGATGTCCAGATTTAAAGCCTCTGAATCCAGCATTGACTATCGTGTATTCGGCGTTGTCGCCATTATTGCGATGCTTGTGTCTATTTCGTCGTGGCTTGCCATTGCTATCCCTGGCGTCTGAATCGCCTGAGTTTTTGGGTGTTATGTTGCTGCGAGCCAGCCAGCTGTCCTCGCCCGCACAGAAGCGGGTCATGAGTGTCGTGAGGGCTACCATGGACTTTGGCTTCTCTTGGCCGAGATGTCGGGCGAGCCATTCGTCGCGGATGTTGTGCTTGAAGGCCGCTAAGGCTTCGGCATCCGGACAGTCGACAATTTGGTTCTTTTTAGTTAGGAACCGAGTCCAGAATTTCCTGGCTGACTCTCCGGGCTGTTGGGTTATGTGACTTAAATCGTCAGCATCCAGTGGTCGCACGTAAGTGCCCTGGAAGTTATCAAGGAACGCGTCTTCCAGATCCTCCCAACTGCCAATGGAGCTTGCTGGCAGTCTATTCAGCCAATGCCGAGCCGTTCCTTTGAGCTTAAGTGGTAGGTACTTTATGGCATGTAAGTCATCACCATGGGCCATGTGAATGTGGAGAAGAAAATCTTCGATCCATACCGCGGGGTCTGTTGTGCCATCGTATGATTCAATGTTTACGGGTTTAAACCCTTGTGGGAATTCATGATCCATAACTTCGCCAGTGAAGCATAGGGGGTGTGCGGTGCCTCTATGCCGGGCTACATCCCGATGTAGTTCAAATGAATCCGGTCTATTGTATTCGGCCCGGCCGGACTTTGGTTTATCGTATCCGGCATGACGGTCATTGTCACGTCTTGTGGCTCACCCCCGTGATCCGTAGATCGATCTTGACCGTCCTGCTTTGTTTTCCAATGCATCTCGCAGGTCCTTCATATAGCCCCGGGCCTTAGTATTATCTTTTGATTGGCGACGGGGTGCGGTTTGGACTTCGGGCTGGTACGCCGCTTTGTCGCGGGCACGGGGTGGCCGGTCAGCCGCATCATGCACTGGTAACGTGGGCTTTGAAGCCTCCTCCTCGAGTTGAGGTAGCAGCCTGCGCTTTGGGTAGCTTTTGCTAGGGCGCTCGAGTCCGTATTCCTCGGCAGCCAGGACCTCGGTCCATCTGTCAGTTAGCAGATCTTGATCAGCTTGAAGCTGTTGCTGCTTTTTCGTCAGGCTTTTTGCAGTGGCTATAAGCTGGCGTTTGAAGCACCCCTGCTCGACGGGATCCTCAGGCACGATGAATTCTTCGTCGCCAAGGCTCACTTCGTCTTCGAAGAGAGGCACGTAATTATCGTCCTCTGATTCTCCATCAGTTGGCTGTTCTTTAGGGCTAGCTTGCCCATCCTCTTGCTCGGCCTGCTCAAAGCCTGGCTGGGCAGGATTGTCCTTGTCTTCGGCACCATCCGGATTGTTATTTCTTGTGCCGGTATCACTATTTTTGCTATTGCGGGGTTTGGAACGGTGCCGATGACACCGGTGTCTGGATTGCTTCTCCGAGGGGTTATCTTCCGTTGCCTCATCGCCATTGCTTTCTTTAGGAGTGTCCAGCGCCCTATAGGCGATGGTTCCTGTTCTTCTCCTGCATCATCGTCCATACCGTCGATCTCTTCGGAGTTGAAGTCAAGCACGTCGGTTAAGTCATCGACAGTGGATACTAAGTGGGTGGTGGGTGGGGAACGAATTTCTTCATCGTCCGCTTCCCACTCGAGCCGGACATAGTTCGGCCAGGAATCTCTCGACAAGGAAAGAGACCTTAATGAGTTTAGCACATCTCCTAAGGGAGAGTGCTGAAAAATATCCGCGGCGGTGAATTCCATGACGAGTGCCCAATCCGATTAGATAGGCACGGACGTGCGCGGTTCAGATCCTGTAGCCGGAGACGAGTCCGAGGGTCCGATGACACCATCCTCACCGGCGGATGGATCAGTGTTCGGCTTTGACACCGATGAGTGTGCGACCTCCATGGCGGGGTCCATCCACCCGCCCTCGGAAGGCTCGATCTGCTCCGGATTGATTCCCGGCGCCATCGCAGGCGCGATCTCCCGAATACTGTCCGGCGGCAGATCAAAGTCATGCCCGTCGTGACCGTTCGGCGCACCCGGAATGGGCTCGAATCCATCGAAGATCAAGTCTCCGTGGATGTCGGCAGTATAGTTTAAGCTTCCAAACCTGACCTGATGGCCAGGGGCATAGCTATTGATTTGCTCCAGATGGCCAAGCGAATTGGTCTGTAGTGCGAAGCCGCCGAATACGAAGATCTGTCCAGGAAGGGAAACCTCCCCCTGGACTGCGTCGTTGAAGATTATTGAAGGAGCCATCAAGCCTTACAGCGACGACACAGTGGAACTCTCAATGAAAGCACCAATGTCAGTGTCAAAACCGGCGGATCTCGGGTAGGGGGTCTCGAACTGTGCGTGTAAGGCTAATGGTAACAGGAGGCAGGGGACACAATGTTTTACCTAGGTCCGGGCCCTCTCGATGGAGGCAATACCCTACTTCCTCCTTGATTGATCTTGATGATATGAGTATTACAAGAGTTGATCTACCACGAGATCGTAGAGGCTAAACCCTAGAAGCTAGCCTACGATTATGATTGTTGTTATCCTACGGACTAAACCCTCCGGTTTATATAGACACCGGAGGGGGCTAGGGTTACACAGAGTCGGTTACAGAGAAGGAAATCTACATATCTGAATATCGAAGCTTGCCTTCCACGCAAAGGAGAGTCCCATCCGGACACGGGACAAAGTTTTCAATCTTGTATCTTCATAGCCAACAGTCCGTCCAAAGTATATAGTCCGGCTGTCCGAGGACCCCTCAATCCAGGACTCCCTCAGTTAACCCGGCGAATCAAGTTCAGCATAATGCGGAAATTGCAAAGTTTGTGATGAGATAGTGTAGGCCAAGGAAGACTTGGCGGCGGAGAACGCTAGGATGACTGCAGAGCGAGCTGTTTTGGATGCTCAGGCACAGCGGATCCAGGCTAATTCCTTCCGGCTCTCGTTGGATGAGAACGCTTCAAATGAAATCATGAGAAGAAGGCACCGGAGTCGTTTGCCATCAGTTTACGAGGCAAGGAACCTCTTTTGCACGCCTGGAGCAGGGACCAGTAACCAACCAGAGATAAACCGGGTTGAAGAGCCTCGGGCTGGAGCGCCGGCTCAATTGCGCACAACGGAGCTACCTCGTTTGAAAAATACACCGCCTTAGTATGTGCCGACACCACCGGGTCATTATTCCAACCCTTTGGATAAAATGATCGCTGCGGCGGCACGATTGGTGGCTCTCCCAGTTGAAGGCGATTCTCTAGCTGCGGTTGAGACACGGCGGGCTAGAGAGCTTCTTCAAACAACATTGGTGCACCAAGAGGCATATTCTTACAGTCGAGAGAGAATTCATTCAACCCCTCGCCCAAGCCAGAGTTATAGCAGATACATGAACTCACCAGCCGTTTCAAGCAATGACTGGCGCCGTAACCAGCCGCGTGGGCATGACCCGACGCGTGATGGTGCTCATGATTTGGTCGATCAGGACAGGGCACGTCGAGAAGCTGAGCAGGTGGCTCAGCATGCGTCTCAACAACATCTACCGGTTTATCCGACGACTTTGGTGGAGGCAGGCATGACCTCTAGAACCACAGGTATACCATGTCTAGTGCCGGCTCTGCGGAATGAGCGTCTACCCAAGGATTTCAAAGGACCTCGTAAGGTGCCTAACTACACAGCCGACTTACCCCCTGAGGCGTGGATTGAGAGTTAGGAGATGGCCATGGAACTGTTGGAGGTCAGCGATGCTGCGTGTGCCAAATACTTCACCATGATGTTGGATGGGATGGCCCGTACTTGGCTGAAAGGGTTGCCTGCCAATTCCATCGGGTCATGGGACGAGCTAAAAGCCCGGTTTCTCCAGAACTTCAAAGATGCATGCAAATAGCCCATGTCGATTCTGGATTTGGATGCTTGTGCCCAAGGAGAGGGCGAGTCAATGACCCATTGGGTGCGCCGAGTCAAGGCTGTCCTGCACTCATCCAATAAGATAAATCCCGGCTCTGCAGTCCTAATGTTAGAGAAGAATTGCCCTTTTTTGCCTCTTAAATAGAAGCTAGGGCAGCTCAAGCGCCATTGCAATGATATGGGGGAGCTCATGGTGGCTCTAATTAAATATGCCGACTCTGATAGTACCAAGGACCCCGAGTCTGATGATGAAAAGCCGGGAAAGGGAAAGAAAAGTGGCAACATCAAGGGTCAGCAGCATAACCCGGCAGTCAGGGGGGTAATGGTAAGCGCAAGGCCGATAGTAATTCAGATTTTGTGCCAATACCAATATACAGAATAATGGTCAGCATCGTAAGGGGAAGCCACCTCCTCGGACAGGTGGGTCAGGTCTCAATCTTGAGCAGTTGCTGAATCAGCCCTGCCCAAAGCATGGCACGAAGGAAAGGCCGTCTAGTCACCTTTGGAAAGATTGTCAAATTATGAGGGACTTCAATTTTTCTGATTTATTCTAGAACAATCATGGGCCAGGCGGCAGCTCAGGTTTTGGTGGAGGCAGTTCTCATGGCCTGGGTTACGGTGGTGGCGGTTCTAGTTCCGGTTTCCAGGGTCACCAAAAACCATCAAGGTAATTAGGGTGGTTACAATCAACAATCCGGTCAGGGGGGTCAGCAGCAGCAGCAGTCCAGATATCAAAGTCATCCGAAGCAGTTGAATAGTGGGCAGTCTCACGTCTTCACCACAAGTTTATGCAAGCGAGACCAGAAGCTCCATAAAAGGGTTGTGAACGCTATTGAGCCGGCAGTTCCCCATTACTTGCGATGGTATGAGCACCCCATTATGTGGAGTCGAGAGGATCACCCGCCCGGGGTTGATAATCCGGGTCACTTGGCTTTGGTGGTGGCGCCTCAAGTTGGTGGATACAAATTCACTAAGGTACTCATGGATGGGGGTAGCAGCATTAATATCCTTTACTATGATACTTTCCGTCGCATGGGGTTGACTAACAAAAATCTTAAGTCGTCCAATACTGTTTTCCACGGGGTAGTGCCTGGTAAGTCGGCGTATCCACTACAAGAAATATGTCAACTTGTCACCACCACTATTGGTCACTGAATGGTCATTGTTTTCCATTTGTGACCTTTTTGTGACCAAAAACAGAAGGTCAAAAGCTGACCCTCGTAAACTGACATTAACGACCTTCTCTGTGAGAAGATCGTAGACGTTTACGACCAAAACAGAAGGTCGTTGAACTCATGACCTTTTGTTTTGGTCACTGGCTATCTGCCCAGGCCACATCGGATCCAACGTGGCAATCTGACATGGCAAAATTACGACCAATTGAAAAGGTCGTTGACAAATTCAGCCAGGTCCGATTGAGTGTTTTACATGGGCCGAGCCCATTTATTCAGCCCATTTATTATTTGGCCAAGCCCAATAAATCAGCCTATTTTTTATTTGTTTTCTTGATAATTTTTGTCAGCCACATGGGCCAAGCCCAACAATTCAGCCCTTCATTTTGCTACGACATGGGCTTTTGGGCTCTAGAATTTTAGATTTTATTTTTTCAAGAGAAGGGTCCACTAGTCTAATGGGTCCCAATTGTCAGGTTCTAATAAGTAGGACCCAGTTGTCATATTTCAACGATCCAATAAATAAATAACCAATATTTACACGATGCTTCAAACAGAGCCAAACTTGGCACACTGCGGTCAAACATGGTTCACAATAGAACTAGTTAACATCAGGTAACACAACTTAAAAAAAACAAAAAAATAACTAGCTATCGAAGTATAACTAGCTCCAATAACCTAGAACTCTATGTCCTTACTTCTTCATCTTGGAGCTCACGACGAAACATGAATGAAGGACAGCATCTGCAAGTTATCAAACAAAATTGTTAGGAACAAAATAAAGGCAAATCTAACAGCACATTAACTTGTAGGCAGTCTGTGTGCATAAATAAGAGTAAAACAAGCAAAATGAGGCAAAATCAGTGAATACTAGTAACTATCAGCAGCAAGTAAAAACTACTCCAATCACATCAGGTTTACAATCTAGAAATGCGACACTTTTATCATTTTATCATTTAAGCATGGAATGATTTGATTCAAGAGTACAGATTGCTACACTATGCAAGGCTAATTCAAGACAAGTTAACATAAAAAGTTGACAAAATAAACATAAATAGGTGCAAATCAGTTAATTGAACATTTTGAACATCCAGTAAAATAAGTAATTCAAGACAATTTAATTTGTTGTCACAGTAGAATTCTCCTATAGGCTCTGAATCCGCAAGGAAAGTTCAATATGCATCCCTTGGTAGTACTCAAATCAGCCAGAGACCAAGATAATTTTTAACAAAACTATAGAAGCTACTCCATGCTTTAACAAAAATACATAAACTACAAAAGCTGCACATTCAGGTTGTGATACTCCCATCTTCAGTATATGCATGTTGTGATACTCCCATCTTATGCAATTTGACTCACAGAGCAAGAAACCACAACAAAACTGATTTTGAACATTCCATGCAAAATACGGTAAACACGTCTTGTATCTACTCCTTGGCTACTGTTATTTCAACTGTAAATTTAGCCATCAATCATCAGCAGCAAGTACAGAGTAAACTGGGACTTTGTTGTAGCTACAGAAACTGAAACAACACACACATCATGGAATTTCATATCATAGCAAACAAATATTTTACCAGAACACAAGGTGTTCTTCTCTGTATTTTAGAAACATGCAAACAAAGGTTTCAGTACAATCAAACAAGTGGAGTAGACAAATTTCGGAACTGAATGTGTTCGCACCGTTTGGTTTATTTGCTCGGTTTATTTAAACAAAAGTTTATGTACAAATAGACAAGTGGAGTAGCATGCGTTTACTTTGCATGCTCAAGGTACACTAGTCTGATGAAAACAATATGCATGTGTTTATGTTTCAGTACAAGCTAGTGGCGTTAAAAACCAAGCAGTAGCAAGAAGAAGAGAAACTCTAGTAAATGATGATTAGTTGAAGAAACAGGAACGACATTCACTAGTGATGCTTCCATCATCCTACTATCACCAGTAGAGCAAACTAAAGGTTACCATAGTTCCGGAACCATGTACTTCACGACAGATGTATGTAGTAACACAAGACGCATGACACATAAAGAAACATTATTCATTCAAGAGACTAGAAATTATACATACAAGTACTGGTGGCCTAAGAATCAATCTACAGATGATAGATAATAACAAACAAACGACAGCATCATATTTTCTTCATTATATAAAGAGAAATTAACAGCCTGTTATGTGCACGCAGATGCACCAAAAGAAACTAAAGACCATTTATCTTAAGGATTCCACATAGCTGCCGAACATGCTTATCATCCAAGGAAAGAAGCGTAGCTTTTTCAGTGCAAATCAATCTACAACCCTATGGATATTAGGACTATCTCGGTACAGGATGAGCATGAGCAATACATCAGGCAGTATATGCGTCTGGAGAGAAAGAATTACGACCCACAAGGCTAACAAAGAGTTAACCGAATCTATCACGAAGGAGCGGCCAGAACCAGTACATCAATCATGAAGGAGCGGGCGAACTAGTAAAACAAGAGGAACCGCCCTAAAAAAATAAGGAACCAGAGTGATTTTAGTTATTCAGAATTTTAGTTTTAAGTCTGAAATAAAAATTCATGCTAGAAATAACATCAAAGTGTATCTAATGAAAGGTGTTGTCCTGCAATACACATAACTGAAGCTTTCCCCAACCAAATATTTATTTATAGCCATGGAGAGAACATCTCAAGAATGCACGTCAGCTACTTCTACATCGGACAGTATAAGCATCTCAAGCCTGCCATATGCTGATACCACCAAACTACGTCTCAAGCTAAATAGCTAGCAAGTACAGCTCCAAATAGCTTACTCCCCTGTATATGTATGCATGGCCTTTGTAGATAGGGACAAAGGGGTTCCCTACCATAACAAGCGAAAAGAATCCGCCAGCCCGGCAGGCAACTGACGGCCAGGATCAAACATCAAAAATGAACAGATGACCAAGGACCAGACACGTGCCGCTTACCACCACAGATCTCTCATAGGTCACTACCAAGCTGAACTGGATCTTGGTCGTCAATTTTCACACCAGACGATCAGTTCAGACACATATTTTACTCCTAGTTGCAACCTATTTGTATCCCTTTTGGCAGCAAAAAATACACAGACAAGAGATTAGTAAGCTAAACTAAGAAACATTAAGAAAAGCAAATGATATGGGCATGCATGATTGATAGTCTGGAAGTGTGTTCTCTGCATTTGCTTAGGGTGGCCATGTGATGGAGCATGCAGACAGCCCCCTCGGGCTACTGCATGTTGCAAGGTGTGGTTTTATACTGACATGGAGCATGGAGATTGATTGGGCTTTTTTATTGTTATGCTTCTGCACCTCTTGTCTCACTAACTAGACGATCTGAAGGACACATGGAATGGGATTACATTGCTAAATACCATGCACGCTGTGCAGCTAGATAGATGAAACGGCGTGAAATAGAATGAACCTAATACCATCAGCACTCAGCAGGCAATACAAGTCAGTACATCAAATTACAGGGAGGAGACGTACGTGGTGCCCAAGTTTAGCTATTCAAGGCTTCAAGAAATAACAACAACATGAAGCAGAGTCTGCAGTTTCAGACTTGCTGCAGTCCAGTCACATGTGTGACACTATCTCAACCCTAAATATCCCCTGAACAAGCAAGCGGGGTCTAATACACACATGACAAGTCTCACAACTACATGAACAGTGGCACAGAACTAGATACCACAGAAGGTATATAGCTCAATTCAGTTTGTTTAAATCTTATGCATGCCACCAAAACAGACAACCGGAGAAGTTTGACCCAACACTCACCATGGCCTCAGCGAGGGTGAACTTGGCGCGGATGACGCCAGTGTTTCCATGGGAGAGGGAGACCTTGCCCCAGATGTAGTGGTAGTTGGTGTCATTGCTTGGTCTTGGCCTTGTAGACGCAGGCCATCCTCTTGCCGCCGTACCAGGCCACGTCCTCCCTAGTGTTCACTTGGATCTGCCTGGATCTGCGCGCCCAACCAAGACCAGGAATTCAGATACCCACGCGAGGGAGAAGGAGCAGAGCCACGCCGGCGGAGGGAGCTTCTCACCTCTTGTATCCGAGGATGGTGCCGTGGACGTAGAGCCTCACGCGCTGGCCGGTGCGTCCCTTCACCATCTTGCTGCTGCTGCGCCACCGGGGAAGGGAGCTGAGGTTCACCATCTTCCTGACAACCGCCTCCGCCTCCGTCCCCACAGACGAGGCGAACATGGCCCCGCCGTCTTGGATGGCCTGCACAAACCCGCACAAACACAATGAGATTCGAGCAAGCTGAAGAAATCTAGGAGGAGAAGAAGAAATGGGGGGCAATACCAGATCTCACCTGCACGCAACACCTGCGAGGTGGCCATAGCATCGATCTAGGGTTTCGGCATGGATAGAAGGAGAGGGTGGAGTCGAAGGAGGAGGTCGCCGACGGGTATGAAGTAGAGGATGTCGCTGGGTAGTCGAGGAGTGGGGGAGGAGGTCGCCGGAGGGGCTG
>NC_041381.1:322040376-322064820 GCF_002162155.2 Triticum dicoccoides
GGGTTGGGGGAGTGGAGATCGGCGGCGGGGCCGGGTTTGGGGTTGCGGGAGAAGGAGGGCGGCGGGACCGAGGGGAGGGGGAAGTGGGTGAGTGGGGGTGGCAGCGGGTGGTGATCTCGGGGATCGAGGGGAGGGTGGGTGGGTGGGTTAGGGTTTTTGATTCTCAGGAGAAGCTCCACTGTTGGATGGGTGCCTAATGGATGGCCCAGATTGCGTCCAATTTGGTGATCCACGTGAAAACGGTTCCTCGCGTCTCATTGGCCGGCTGTCTCGCACTTGAATCTCAAAATTTTAGACCCAAAACTTTGATTTTTTTTAAACATAAGAATGGCATAGTTTGTCAAAATGATCTCTTTTTTTCATAAGTGTGCATCATAGAATGGCAAACGATGGCATAGTTCGACGGGTTTCATTTTCTTTGCAGAAAAAATGATTTCCCATTTTTGCATAAAAACGGGTTTTTTGTGAAGAAGCTACCAAATATTTGTTCCAAAATAGAACAATTCCATTTTTCAAAAATATTAGACCACATTTTATGTAAAATTGACCAAGTAGTTACATGTCAAAACCTTTTGATCCACCTCTTATAAAAAAACAAATTTCACCCATTCACTAGGAAGCGGGGCAAATTTGAACGACAATTGTCTCATAGTTTGTTCAAATGATTTCATATTGTGCACAAGGGTGCATATTGGAATAGCAAACAATGTTTCCTAAGAAAGTTTTCATTTTCTTTGGATGAAAAAATCGTTTTCCATTTTCCGAGTGCCCAAAATGAGTTCTTTTGAGAAGGACCTACCAAATAATTGTTGCAAAATTGGACCAAATCAATTTTTCTAAAATACTAGGCCATATTTAATGCACAATTGACAAAATGGTTGCGTGTTAAAAGCTTTTATGCACCTCTTGTGAAAAAGACAAATTTTCGCCGATTCAGTTGGAAGCGGGTCAAATTTGAACTGTAGCTACCTCGTAGTTTGCTCTTAATTTTTTTCAAAAATCATTTATAGGTACATAAGTATCTATTTAATCAGATAAACACCAAAAAAATCCAAGATTCAACCACTAGCTAGGAACGGTCATTCCCGCCGTTTTGACCACATTTTGGAACGGGCATAAAAAATTCAAAAAAAAATCAAAAAATCGGAAAACCTTCGCATTGTGTCATTATATGTGACCAAGTTACCAGAAAAAATTATAAACTTGTAATACGGCAATTATTTTAAAAAAGTGTTCTCAAAAACGAGCTATCATGTGTGAAGATTCATGGCTTTCAAGCAGAATGATCAATCTTATGGCCACATTCATGGCATAGTTTGTTGAAATGACCTCATATCGTGCACAAGGGTGCATCTTGGAATTCCAAACAATGTTGCCTAAGGGAGTTTTCATTTTCTTTTCATGGAAAATACATTTTCCATTTTCCGAGTGCCTAAAATGAGTTTTTTTTGTGAAGGACCTACCATATATTTATTGCAAAATTGGACCAAAACAATTTTATAAAATACTAGGACATATTTAATGCACAATTGACAAAATGGTTGCGTCTAAAAAGTTTTGATCCACCTCTGGTGAAAACGACAAATTTCCGCCGATTTAGTTGGAAGCGGGTCAAATTTGAACTGTAGCTACCTCGTAGTTTGCTCTTTATTTTTTCCAAAAATCATTTCTAGGTACATAAGTATATATTTAATCAGAGAAACACCAAAAAAATTCCAAGATTCAACCACTAGCTAGGAACGGTCATTCCCGCCATTTTGACCCATTTTGAAACGGGCATAAAAAATTAAAAAAAAATCAAAAAAATTGGAAAACCTTTGCATTGTGTAATTATATGTGACCAAGTTTCCAGGAAAAATTATAAACTTGTAATACATAAATTATTTTTAAAAAGTGTTCCCAGAAATGAGCTATCATGCATGAAGATTCATGGCTTTCAAGCCAAATGATCAATCTTATGGCCACATTCATGGCATAGTTTGTTCAAATGATCTCATATTGTGCAGAAGGGTGCATCTTGGAATTCCAAACAATGTTGCCTAAGGGAGTTTTCATTTTATTTTCACGGAAAATACATTTTCCATTTTTCGAGTGCCCGAAATGAGTTTTTTTGTGTGAAGGGCCTACCATATATTTGTTGCAAAATCGGACCTAATAAATTTTATAAAATACCAGGCCATATTTAATGCATAATTGACAAAATGGTTGGGTGTCAAAAGTTTTGATCCACCTCTGGTGGAAAAGACAAATTCCCGTCGATTCAGTTGGAAGCGGGTCAAATTTGAACTGCAGGTGCCTCATAGTTTGCTCTTTATTTTTTCCAAAAATCATTTCTAGGTAAATAAGTATCTATTTAATCAGAAATACATGGTTTGATGGCGAGACATCGAGGTTTGGACGGTGGTCGAGGGCCCAAACTCTAGAGCGCATAAGCTTGCATGCCCGTCGCGTGGTCACCGCGTGACCGTGGCGTTGCCATGCGTTTTGGGCGGCCTATGCATGTCTAGTGGGTTGGGCACTCCCCAGGTAGATGCTAGGAAGATAATTATAACATAAGATTCTCATGAGGAGACCGAACTATGCTCAAACATGAATTAGCAGCCAAGTGTGTGATTAGCGATACGGGAAATGCACATGGCCAATGGGCGTGAGTTTTGGCTGAGGATAATCATACACTAAGAAGAATGTCTTCACAAATTTTTAGGGAAATCAAGAATATATAAATAACACTTCCTTCACAAAGTTCTGCTCTGAACAGAATAGGAAAATGAATATTGTTGAGTTATTTTTGAACTAGGCAAGGAAGGTTTTTGACATATTTGATGAAGATATGATCCAAACAATTTATGAGAATTTTTTGGAATTTTTTGGAATAACAGAAATATAGGTTGCTTCACAACCTAGGGCAAAAGTTGACACATGGACATGACACATGGGCAAAATTGATGAGATGGCGCCTAGTCATCACAACCCACCACAATCTACAAGGCTATGACCATCTATATTGGTCGTTAACGACTAGAAATAAGGCAGCGGACCAGCACTGTTTGCTTTATGACCATGTCGTGTAAGGAAATTACGACCTTTCTGACCAAAATGGTCGCAATGGTTTAGGGTTTGGAGCCCCCCGAACAGCTTTTGACCAATTGGTCTCAAATGGTCATAGATCTATGACCAATTTTTCCAGGTTCACTGACAGAAGGTCACTAGTTGACATATTTCTTGTAGTGATCCTGTAGGCAAGATTGATCAGGAAGTAGCCTTTGGGGATGAACATGATTCCAGGGCCGAGAGACTAACCTTTGAAATGGTCAAGATTAAAAGCCTGTTTCACGCTCTGTTTGGACGACCGGCTTATGCCAAGTTCATGCCACGACCTTGTTATGTTTATCTGCAGCTTAAGATGCCGGGTTACTAGGGGACCATCATAGTGCATGGAAGTCGGAAAATAGCTTTGGATGTGAAGAAGGTGACGCTGCTTATGCTGAATCTGTCTGTGCAATAGAGGAATTGAAGTTGTACAAAGACAATGTTGATCCAGCGGATATGACATCTTTAAAAAAGCCAACTATAGAGCATGATCCGGTATTGAAGTTTAAGTCGGCCGATGACACTAATCTAATTGACTTTGTTCCTGGCGATTCATCCAGGCAGTTCAGTATCAGTGCTAACCTGGATCCAAAATAGGAAAGCGCGCTCATCGAGTTCATCCGTGAGAACTGGGACATCTTTGCATGGAAACCTTCTGATATGCCAGGTGTACCGAGGGAACTCGCTGAGCACACTCTTAATATTGATCCAAAGTTTAAGCCGGTTAAGCAATTCCTTCGTCGCTTCAATGAGGAGAGGCGTAAGTCCATTGGAGAGGAAGTGGCCCGGCTCTTGGCGGCTGGGTTCATTATTGAAGTCTTTCATCCTGAGTGGTTGGCTAATCCGGTGCTGGTGCTTAAGAAGAATGGCACTTGGCGTATGTGTGTGGACTACATGAACTTAAACAAGGCCTGTCCGGCTGATCCTTTTGCTCTCCCTCGTACTGATCAACTCATTGATGCTATGGCGGGGTGAACATTTGAGTTTTTTGGATGCTTATTCTGGTTATCATCAAATCAAGATGGCAGTTAAAGACCAAGAGAAGACAACTTTTATCACTCCCTTTGGAGCATCCTGCTATGTATCTATGCCTTTTGGGATCAAGAGTGCCCAGGCGACTTACCAGCAATGTGTGGAGAATTGCCTTCATAGTCAGACTGGGCGCAATATTCATGCTTATCTGGATGATATTGTGGTGAAATCCAGAGAGAAGGAAACTTTGATAGATGATTTAAAGGAAACCTTCAACAATCTCCGGGTCTACAAGATGATGCTAAACCCGGCCAAGTGTGTTTTTGGTGTGCCAGCGGGCAAGCTGTTGGGTTTTCTGGTCTCTAACAGAGGCATTGAAGCTAACCCGGAGAAGATCAAGGCCATTACCTCCTTGGCAAAGCCAGCATGTATCAATGATGTTCAATGTCTGGCGGGTCGTATTGCTGCCTTAAGCCGGTTCATAAGCCGGTTGGGTGAGAAGGTCATACCACTGTACCAGATGATGAAGAAAATAGATTAGTTTGTCTGGAGTGATGCTGCTAATGACACGTTTGAAGCTTTGAAGAAACAGCTAGCTGAGCCGCCAGTCCTTGCTGCTCCTATTAATAAGGAGCCGTTGTTATTATATGTGGCTGCTGACGCCCGGGCTGTCGGTGTAGCTATTATGGTGGAACGGAAGGAAGCAAGCAAGGAATATCCGGTTCTACGCCCGGTTTACTATATCAGTGAAGTGCTCATTGAGTCCAAGTAGAGGTATCTGCACTGGCAGAAACTCGTTATGGGGTGTTCATGGCCAATCGGAAGCTTAAGCAATATTTTTTGGGTCATCCCATCACTGTGGTTAGTTCTGCTCCCTTAGGGGATATTATTCAAAACAGAGAAGCCACGGGTCGGGTAGCCAAGTGGGCCATTGATCTTGGACCTCACAGTTTGAAGTATTTGCCTCGCATGGCCATCAAGTCTCAAGCACTTGTGGATTTCATCAATGACTGGACAGAGCTGCAGATGCCTGAAGAGAAGCTAGATAACACATATTGGACTATTCACTTTGATGGGTCCAAGCAATTGGAGATCTCCGGGGCTGGAGTGGTCTTAGCTTCCCCTCGAGGTGACAAGTTTTGTTATGTTTTATGGTTGATGTTACCTGTACTAACAATGTAGCGGAGTATGAAGCCCTGCTCCATGGCCTTCGGATGGCTAAGGAGATGAGTTTAAGCTGGGTACGATGTTTCAGCGACTCAGACTTGGTGGCTCAGCAAGTTTCAGGCAAATGGGATTCTAAGTATCCACTATGGCGGCTTATCGCCCCGAGGTTGATGCTATTGCTGGGCACTTCAAGGGTTATCAAGTGGAACACATTGATCGGAGGAAAAATGAGGCGGCTGATGCCTTAAGCCGGTTGGGGTCCTAGTGTAAGCTGGTGCCACCTAACACTTTCTTGGATATTCTGCATAACCCTTCTGTCAAGTTACCTACAGAGGAAGATATGGCTATTCCTGACCCGGAAGCACAATTGGTGGCGTCTCTTCATGCTATTCCTAATTGGACAGTTTCATATTTGGCTTATATGACCTGGGGCAAATTACCTGAGGATGAAACTTGGCCACACAGATAACCCGGCGGTCTAAGTCAATGACAATTGTTAACGGAGAGTTACACCATTGCAGTGTCACTGGGGCGTTTCAACGTTGTGTTTCTCCTGAAGAGGGTCATGAAATTCTTCGCGAGATTCATGGAGGAGATTGTGGTCATCATGTCGGCTCTAAATCTCTCGTGGCTAAAGCTTTTCGTCATGGATTTTATTGGCTAACGGCTCATGCTGATGCAGAGGATTTGGTCAGTAAATGTGATGGTTGTCAGAAATTTTCACGGCGAGCTCACGTGCGGGCTCAAGAATTGAGGATGATTCCAATTACTTGGCCGTTTGTAGTTTGGGGTCTTGATATGGTTGGGCCTTTTAAAAGGTCCAAGGACAAAAAGACCCACCTTTTGGTGGCGGTTGACAAATTCACAAAGTGGGTCGAAGCAGAGCCGATAAGTAAGTGTGACGCGGCAACAATGGTTCAATTCATCAAAAAGGTGATTTTTCGCTTTGGTTTTCCCCACATCATTATAATAGATAATGGCACTAATTTGTCCAAGGGTGCTATGAAAGAGTTTTGGCAACGTGAGCATATTCGACTTGACGTATCGTCAGTAGCTCACCTCCAATCCATTGGTCAAGCTGAAAGAGCCAATCAAGAAATTTTGAGAGGCATCAAGCCCCGACTTAGGGTTCCTTTGCAGAGGACGCCGGGTTGTTGGGTGGAGGAGTTACCTTCAGTGCTATGGAGTACCAATACTACCCCCAAAAGATCTATGAGTTACATGCCTTTCTTCATGGTTTATGGAGCAGAGGCGGTTCTTCCTAGTGACATCCGTCATGACTCGCTCCGCGCGGAGGCTTATGTTGAAGCTGATAATGAAAAAGCACGTCAGGACGCACTTGACCTGTTAGATGAGGATCGTGACCTTGCAGTGGCTCATTCGGTGATTTACCAACAAGATCTGCGCCATTACCACAGCCGTCGGGTTAAGACCAAAACCTTTCAAGAAGGTGACTTGGTGCTCCGTCTTATCCAGGATCAAACTGATATGCACAATCTATCCCCACCCTGGGAAGGACCCTTTGTGGTCAGCAAGAATTTGAACAATGGGTCATACTTCCTTATCGATATTCAAGGCCACAAGGACTCACGTAAGTCAGAGGAGGAGACCCGCTGGCCATGGAATATTGCTCATCTTCGGCCTTACTACACTTGACCCACCGGCTCTTACAATGTACATATTTTAACAATGTATATATTATGATGATTATAATAAAGCCGGCATCCCTATTAAAGCAGGGCCTCTGTCGTTTCATCTCCAATAATAATGAGTCTTTTTCATTACAATTTCAATGGTCATTTGGGGGCTTCCTGTTCAAACATAGGTGTATTCACCAAAGAGAACATAGCTGTGAATATCCCTCTTGATCGGCGCAATGCTACAATTTCAAAGGTCACTTGGGGGCTTCCTTTTCAAACATAGGTATATTCACCAAAGAGAACATAGTTGTGAATATCCCTCTTGATCGGCGCAATGCCACAATTTCAAAGGTCACTTGGGGGCTTCCTATTGAAACATAGGTGTATTCACCAAAGAGAACATAGCTGTGAATATCCCTCTTGATTGGCTCAATGCCATAGGTCACTTGGGGGCTTCCTGCTCATTGAGCATAGTTGTGAATATCCCTCTTGATCAGCTCAATGCCACAAGCACTTGGGGGCTTCCTTGTTTTCTCGCTTTGCTTGGTTTTTTGAACATTTTTTGGATTCATCTTGGTACCATATTGACATATGGTTTAAAGTGATTCAGGCCATGTAGCCTCAGTTTTTACAGCTCATATTTGGGTATGTCCGTGGTTTCTGATAACCCGGCCTTGCTTTGTAAGACAAGTCGCCAGTGCATGATGATATTAAATACTTGGAAATATTATCTTCTAAGTTTTTTGGGTTATCACCCTTACTGCATTGGTATCATAAGCTGGTAGTACGATTCAATATCACAGGTATGATATTTTTGGTACAACTATACATGATTATGTTTATACCAGCCCTGGTCATGAACTAATTTAGTCACTAGTGGTTTTATATGGGGTATTATGACATGCCCTGCGGTAAAGCGCCAGGGCTCTTGTGATCTACTTGAGTGCAAGATAAGACTAAATCTCATCTGCATAAATCAACGTCATCATAAGGATATAATGATAGTTTCCAAGTGACGGATCAAACGTTGTTGGGCAAAACACAAACATGCACGATGGCACGACAGAGCAAAGTTTTTACTAGCCTATTACATGACTCAAGGAGCCAAAATGATTAAGTGTTTTCAGAAGATCAAATATATGAACCGCCCAGTGGATCAATCTTCTTGGCCTTGACGGCTTGAAGCTTCTGGATCATCCTTCTCTGGTTCTTCGTCCTCCTCTGCTTCTTGGAAGTTCGGTGATGACCAATCAATGCCACACAAGGCTTGGAATTCATCTTCATCATCTATAAGCTCGGACGGTTCAACTTCAGGAGCGAAAGTGTGCTTATGAAATGGGGGAATTAGATCCATCACTTTATAAGCCGGCATAGTCAGCTTCTGGTTCTCCATGTCATAAGCCGGTTGGTATCTTGAAAGATCCGTTTCATTTGCAATCAGGCTGGCCAGGGGACGTATCTCCTTCACGCAGGCAGCATATTCTTTCTTCTCAAAGGGAGTGCCATCTTCTTTTAAGATTGGATACCCGGTAGCTATATCGGCCGGGTCTAGCTCTGCTAGCCATACCTTGGCCCCGCTTAAAGCTATCACAGCACCGGCTCTTGCTGATGATCGCTTCATCTTGTTAATCCTCTCAGGCAGAACAAAAAGCTTTTTCGAGACATCAATCAAGAGAGTAGGTACTTGATTAGTCGGAGAAATTGTGGCCAGTGCGCACCGAGTTCCAGTATATAACTTTTCAACAAGTGTATAAACAACATTGAGCTTCACAAGCATCTCTTGACTAAGATTGTTGCTCCTGGGACCTGCACCATAATTACGGGTTGGTTAGAGATGGTTTATACCATCAAGGAAGAGATTCAAATTTGATACTAGCAACGCGGCTCACCAAAGATAGCAGAAACCCTCTAGGATACATGGTGTTTTAAACTGGTAAGCTTAGTGGTCACCTCCTGAAGAGCCGCCTCCGCCTTCTCAGCCCGCTGTATCAAGGCAGTTTTTTTCTTCAGCCCAGGTGTTTCTTTCAGCCTCAAAACTGATCTTTAATTTTCCATTTTAGCCAAGCTAAATTGGAATTTTGAGTCCGCTTTTCGGGTCTCAGATTCTTGGTGCTCCAGCCGGGTTTTCACATCAGTCAATTGTGATTGAAGTTGAGCAGTGGTGTCCTGTACATACACCGGTTCAAAATTATGTTCATATGTGGGTTACAGAAATGAAGTCCCAAGCCTTTTTGCAAGCAACAACACTTGGCACTTGGGGGCTAATGCCTGCCAAAAAAATTACTCATACGATGGCTTATGTGAATTAGTCCCAAGCACTTTGCAAGCAAGAGTACTTGGCACTTGGGGGCTAATGCATATCGCTTGTACCTTCTTACTACTTTATGATGACCCGTATGTGTTGCAAACGATCACAGCCGGCTCATGGGGGCTACACAAGTAAGCTTTGATTTATAAATCATGATGAACAGGACCGGCTCATTCATGCTGATTAAACCGGCCCTTGGGGGCTACGGATGCAGTGTTAATTATTAAAGATCTGTTTTAATTCAGATGTGTAAGCCGGATTTTGACAGATTCTATCAAAGGGTATTATTTATAGTCATGGTTATTCTAAGTCTACAACACATTCAATTCCATCATATACAATAGACTTGGGGGCTATCAGGATATGCATAACTTAGTAGAGAAGGAGTTTATACCTCATATTTTTGATGCATTTGCTTCACCGTGTCAACTTCAAGGTCACGGCTGGTGTGCACTTGATTGAGATAACCAGAGAATACTTCACTAACGCTCAGTTGAGACTAGTTGGCAATGTCAAATCTCACTTTTCGTTTCTCAACATATTCTTCTTTGGCAGAGTGTTTGGCCAAGACAGTAGGCCTTCCCGGCTCTCTAAAGGTGGTGCTGGTAATCATCACATCATCGGCATGTGTTTCAGCCGGTTTAATTGGGCTTGATGATTCAGCATTTAAAGGATCGTTGTTTGTCTGGTCAATGGAAGGGTCAGGAATTTCTGGTGGAACGTCATGAACAGGTTCTCTTGGTTGTGGGACGGAGGTGTCAGATGCTGGAATCTGTTGCTCTGGTTCAGGAACTTTGGGGTCTTCAGCCGGTTTGTTCACCTTTGCCTTCTTTCTAGGCTTGGCCTTTCCACTACATGGGTCATGAGAAATCAATGTAAATATAAAGGAGCACAAGGAGAAAATAATAATTAATTGTTATTACCCAGGAGCAGTTTTGAAAGCCGGTAGCTGGGACTGTGATGAGTCACCGGAAGAGGAGCGAGAAGTCCCCTGATAGTTTGAATCGGAAGAATTAAGTGGAGGGCGAATGAGACCCACCAAAGGATAAAAAGAGTTTAAATTTGGGATGACCTCGTTTTGATGTTTCCTCGGAGCTGGAGTATTTGGTAAACCGGAACATATTTCGTCACCTCCGCTGGTCCAAGTCTGTCGCCGGCTCTTGTGCTACTATTGCTTCAAGAGAAAGTGAGGATCCAGATGAGCTAAGGGGTGTGAAAAGCTTATTTTCTGGGTTACTCTTCGAATTTTCTATCTTGGCAAAGGCTCGGAGTCGGAGGAAATGATAGTTACCTCTTCTTCGCCAGCTTGACTGACCCCGTGTCATCTTGATGATAATCAATGTCAATAAGATAGTTGAAAAAGGAGCCAAGAGAATCAAGAGCTACCTCCAACTCAGAGATGTCATTCAGTTCAAACAGCTCAGAAGTACTGGATTTCTTCTTGTACTTCTTAGCCGTTTTCTTGGCAGCCCTGGCCTTTTTGGCAGCTTCATGGTAATATTTCTTTTTCCAAAAATCAGAGTCAGCCTGTGAAAGTCATCAAAGTTGAGTTAATAGAATATTGGAGTGATGAAGGTAAAGTAAGTAATTTAAAGACTCAACTCTGGTGGCGGGTTAAGTTTGCAGAAAGGGTTCAGACCCACTTTGCTGCAGTCTTCTGGATCTTCATTCAGAAGGCTCTTTGTCATTTCATTGATTGCCTCATCAGTTAAGCGCATGGAGCTGTGGCATAGGGGATCCTTTTTACCACCTGTGTAAGTACACATTAAGCCGGATCGGCGACTCAAGGGTATGATTTGCCAAGCAACCCAACATCAAACCAAGTCAATGCCAGTTAAACCATTTCCCATCAGAGCCTTGACCTTTGCAATGGTGGGGGCGAGTTTTGCACGTTCAACAGTGGTAAGCTTCTCAGGAAGATGATGTTTTGGGTCAAGACGCAATGCACGATAGCCTGCCAGTGAATTCTCGTTAGCCGGAGAGGTATCTTGGCAATAAAACCATGTTTGGTTCCAATATTTGGGGTGACTCGGCAAGCAAGCATATGGGAAGATAACATCTCTTCTTCGTTGAATTGAGATTCCACCAAGTTCCAAGTTGGGTCCGTTCGTAAACTCGTTTTGGCGGTTCAAATAAAAATATTCCCTAAACAGTTCAACACTGGGCTCCTCTTGAAGGTATACTTCGCAGAAAACTTGAAAGTTGCAGATGTTTGACACGAAATTGGGTCCGATGTCTTGAGGATGAAGCTGAAAGAAGTGCAGAACATCTCGGAAAAATTTACAACCGGGCGGTGAGAAGCCCCAATTCATGTGATCAGTAAAAACAATGACCTCATCATCCTTTGGCTGAGGTCTTTCTTGTTCTGGATTGGGGGACAAAGCATGACAGTTCTTTGTAGTAAATAGCCAGTTTTGTCAAAGTCTTTGAGCATGTTCTCAGTGACAATGGAGGGAACCCAATTACATGAAGTGGATGTCTTCGGTGGCATTGTGAAGAAATAAGCCTAAAAGAAAGAACAATTTTGCCGGTTTAAGTTGATTCATTAAGCCGGAGGTAAAACACTACAGTACATATTCAGAGTGGCGGCTTAAAAGGGGCCTAATGATATATGACTAGCTACAACTGGTGATGTAAGCCGCCATGACAATACTGATAGTTAAGATCTATCAAGAAGAGAATATTGATAAGTGATGGACAAATAGATTTCACAGACTGAAGCTACAATTCTGGATTGGTGGCAGTTCAGAAAATGCAGTAAAATTCTAAACCTAAAATGGCAGCAGAGGAGTTCGTGTGATCCGATGAGATCTTCTATGAAGAAAACAATATTCTTATACTAAAAACAAAGGCTAAACTGCTACTGCATGAGTTTTATACTATATTCAGATCAGAAGCTATTGGGGTTGAAGAAGAAAGTAAAGAACAACGAAGAAAACCGAAGAACAAGGCTAACCCTAATGCAGCTCTGACGCATTGGGAGATGAACACTTACGGATGCAGATGGACTATGGTGGAGCGCCAATGTTTTCTGGCCAGTCACGTTGATGCAGCGGCCTGAGTTGGTGCAGCGATCGGAGGACGGCGGCGGCGAAGCTCGAGGCGGCAGGGGAGTCGCGAGAGGAAGAAGAAGATGAGAAGGCAAGGGAAAAAATGAATGGAGGGATGTTTGACCCTATTTATAAGGAGAAGGGTAACAGGTGAGCGCGAAAAACAAGGCGGCCAAAGAATGATTATCCAGCCGCTCGTACGCCTCGATTTTTGAGATGGTTATTAAAGATAAGTATCTGTTAAGCTATATTGGATATTGTGTAAAATTAATGGCAGATGACGTCATGGCGGGTTACCACAATCGCGGGAGATGACGTCATGGCGGGTTATGAGATCTGGCACAAATAAAGAAGGAAGGATTTTTTCTAAAGTGTTTAAGATTGACATGAACAAGTTCAAATCAATCGGGGGCCTATTTTTGGGGATATGACTATTAGGTATGAACCGCCCAGGAGGGTGCCGGGTTATACCTATGGCGGTTCATCGACACAAAGCCCATGAGGATGTTGAAGATGGCGGTTCATGAAGCAAATGCCCAAGAGCGACTTAAGGCCCATAGGAGTAAACCTCCATATGTGTATGACTTATATTGTAAGACAAGTATAGTTAGTCATCGAGCCGAACACATTGTCTATGAGCCGGCCGAGACTCCGTGAGCCGCTGGGTGTCAACCTGTGTATATAAAGGGACGACCCGGCGGCAGTTCAGGGCAAGAAACAAGAGATCGAAAGCTAGGTCAAGCGTATTCGCTCCCTAGTAATCGAGACATAAGCAATACCACCTCAAACTGGATTAGGCCTTTACCTTCACCGCAAGGGGCCAAACCAGTATAAACTCTCTGTGTCCTTTGTCCCATTTAACCCCTTTAAGCTAACCTAGCTGAGATGGCTCCACAACTAAGTACTCACACTAGGACATCTGCCGTGACAATTCCACGACAGTCGCCTCTAGACCCACCGCCCATTCGGCCATGGCAGCCTCAAAGTCCTCCCATGTAACTATGTGGCTGCCGGCGGCAATGAACTCGGCGCGGCGAGATGCCATCGCTTCCTTACCATGTGTGTGGTCGCGGGTGGCGAGGAACACGGTGCGGCGGGATGCCATCGCTTCCTTACCAGTTACTGTGCGCCACGATGCCATGAACGACGCTTGGAGAGAACTCTGGGATGGAGGGGCCGGGCAGCCGTACAGTGCAGTGGTTTTTAAGAGCTCAACGACAAACGACAAAGGAAATTTGGCTTCCCTTATAATTTTGCTCGTTCATTATCGCACACGGTTCATCTCCGTCGCTCCCGGAAACAGAGTGCGCTGAGACTATTGTGTGTTGCGTTATGATTGGCGGGAACCCCAGCTAGGCGGATCGCGCGTGTGCACCATAGGATGCGCCACGATCGAACGGCAATCCACGTCCCTCACATCATATCTGTGCAGCTATAGCTGGATTGGATTTATATGCGCCAAATGCCTAAAAATGCACATAATCCCCTAAATATGGTAAATGAGCCCGAAAAAATGCCAAAGTTCAACATGGTGATTTGCACGGTGTATGTTCTTCGTAGAAAAAAACTCCAGGGCAAAGAACAAAGAAAATTTGGATCCCCCTTCAATCTTGGTGATTTCCCTCTCGAAAGCATGGAACTCCCCGACGATGGTTCGATTTATGAAGGGCGTGCATGATGACATAAGCTAAACCTTCTCAAATGTTTACCAGGGCATGGTGAGGTCATACCATGGCACAATGTGAGGCGCCATGTTTTTAAAGCATTTATTTCATTTTTTCTATAGTTGAAAACCCAATAAACAAATGTTTGTGGTTGACTATTGCCACACATTTGATCGAAATATCTGTCCATTCCTTGTAAAAGGCATGAGAATTTACTAAATGGCACGAGCATCATTTTCCAGGCCATTCTTGTGCACGCTTTCATGCACCGATTGTTTGAACTTGAATTATGTGCATTAATGCCTAGAAAATGCACATAATCCCCTAAATATTGTAAATGAACCTGGAAAAGTGTCAATTTTGAATGTTGTGATTTGCAGGGTGTATGTTCATCATAGAAAAAACTCATGGAGAAAGGACAAAGGAAATTTGGACCCCCCTTCAATCTTGGTGATTTCCCCCTCGAAACCATGAAACTTCCTCGGTGATGGTTCGATTTATGAAAGGCATGCATGACGACATAAGGAAAACATTCTCAAATTTTTACCATGGTACGGTGAGGCCATACCATGGCACCACGCCAGGCGCCATGTTTTCCAAGAATGCATTTCATTTTTGTATAGTTGTTAACCCAGTAAGCAACGCGTTTATGGTTGACTATTGCCACACATTTCCTTGAAATATCTGCCCATTCCTTGTAAAAGGCATGAGAATGTACTAAATAGCACGAGCATGGTTTTCCCGACCGTTCTTGTGCACCTTTTCATGCACCAATTGTTCAAATTTGAATTATGTGCATTAATGCCTAGAAAATGCAAATAATGCCCTAAATATGGTAAATGAGCCCGGAAAAATGTCAAATTTGAACATGTTGCATCTGAGGCAGTATGTTGACCGTTGGAAAAAACTGAATGACAAACTAGGACGGAAATTTGGATTCCCCTTCAATCTTGGTGATTTCCCTCTCGAAAGCATGGAACTTCCTTGGTGATGGTTCGATTTATGAAGGGCGTGCATGACGACATTAATAAAACCTTCTAAGCTTTTAACCAAGGCACGGTGAGGCCATACCATGATGGCACCATGCCAGGCATCATGTTTTTCAAGCACGTATTTCATTTTTCTATAGTTGCTAACCCAGTAAATGACGCATTTTGGTTGACTATTGCCACGCATTCCCTTGAAATCTCTGCCCATTCCCTGCAAAATGCTTGAGAATTTACTAAATACCATGAGTATGGTTTTTCCAAACCGTTCATGTGCACCTTTTCATGCATCGATTGTTTGAATTAGAATTATGTGCATTAATTCCTAGAAAATGCACATAATCCCCTAGTATGGTAAATGAGACTGAAAAATGCCAAATTTGAGTTCGTTGCATTCGAGGGGGTATATTGATTGTAGAAAAAACTGAATGACAAGCTAGGAAGGAAATTTGGATTCCCGGTCCTTCAATCTTGCTAATTCCCCTCGAAACCATGAATTTTCCTTGGTGATGGTTTGATTTATGAATGGCGTGCATGACGACATAAGACAAAAATTCTCAATTTTTTACCAGGGCATGGTGAGGCCATACCATGGCACCACGCCAGGGGTCATGTTTTCCAAGCGTGTATTTCATTTTTGTATAGTACCCAATAAACACATTTCCTTGAAATATCTGCCCATTCCTTGTAAAAGGCATGAGAATTTACTAAATAGCATGACCATGGTTTTCCAGACCGTTCTCGTGCACCTTTTCAAGCACCGATTGTTTGAATTTGGATTATGTGCATTAATGCCTAGAAAATGCACATAATCCCCTAAATATTGTAAATGAACCCGGAAAAGTGCCAAATTTGAACACGGTGATTAGCAGGGTGTATGTTCATCATAGAAAAAAACTCATGGACAAAGGACAAAGAGAATTTGGATTCCCATTGTATCTCGGTGATTTACTACCGCACACGATTCATATCCGTTGCCTCTGTGAACCGTGTGTGTTCACTCACACATGCAAAAGGAAAAAGGAAACCCTTGCCCCCTTCATCCCCACCCACTCGCCGCGGACTCTTCCGCAACTCTGTACCTCATCAACTTCTATCGCGGCGGCCACCCTAAGCTCGACGGCGCTGTTGTCGGCGGGCGGAGGTCGCGTTCCAGACGGCACGGGATTTCGCCCCTACCGCTTTCTGCCGCCTATCTGCACCGACATTCTAGACTCAGGTCGGCTGGGGTTTTCTGCGAGATTGGGCCGGGGATTTTTCTCACGGAGAAGGTAATCAACTTAGCGAAACATTCACTCATCTCTTATCACGGTCCGTCCAACCGGCGGAAATCACCGTGGAATCATTTTTGTTCTAGCTGTTCGTGGGTGTTCAGTCATGTGTCCACAGTGCAAGCACAAATCGGGCAAGTGTGGTCGCGGCCAGTCGAAAACGAAGTTCTATCTCACCATTCCGGATGACTTCAGGGAGCGCTCGGTATGTTCAGTCTCAACCTACCATGGTAGGCATGGCCTAAATTTGTGAACATATACTGTCTGTTGCTACATTATCTATATATTTGCATCAAATCTTTGTTAAATTATCTATTTTTAATTATATATTTTTGTACTTTTCTTTCATCTATATATTGCTCTGTTCTATCAGTTACTCCCACATTTGCATCTTGCTCTGTTATTTCAATATATCTCATTTACGATCTTAATTTTCATTTCAAGCAGTACATCCCTTGCTTTGCAAGAATAGGAGTAGAAGGAAATCTTGGGCTTTACTTTGTGGATCACTTCCAGGATGTCATATTGACAAGGCAGCATGGACATACAATGACGGTTAGCGTAAAAGTTGATAAAGATGGTCACTCCTATTTTAATGCAGACCTTTGGAGAAAAATGTCTAAGTGTTATGAACTGAAAGCTGGCAATAAAATTCTAGTGCGTGCACCACATCCTGGTCTAATTAACATGGATGTTTAGTTCCCCAACATCATCAGCTGATCAAAGTCTGATCAAGGTTAGTGTCCTTTCAACTTTCTCCATGCTGTCATATTACTTAGCAAAATCGGGGTATTTGTTCTGACTAATTGATCACTATTTAAGCAACCAATTGTGATTTCATTTTCTAACTCCTTTCCTAGGCTTTAACAAATTCTATTTACCAAATTATGTGCACTATATATTCTTCTGCCATGTTCGAAATAAATAATACCTTTCCACCTTTTAAGCAGGATATGTTGGATGCATAGTGAACGATCTGTATGTTACTAAGCGTACCAAATTTCACTAGAACGACTTGAAGCATGTCATAAACTTTGTTGATAATCTGACAGAGATAACACAGTGTATGAACACTGGATTTTGGATGGGATTAGTTATACCTATGGTGCACACATTGAACAAGACCAATTGTGTGCACAAAATGCTGGTAAAAAGTCTTATTTTAATGTTGATGCTCATAAACTATACATATCTTCAACGATATGTTACAATTGGTTTTTATTCTACATTTCAACAGAAATTGCTCGCTCTAACAGTTCCTGGTTCGATTTCCCGGCGTGGTCAAATTACACTTGTGCCTGCTAATAACGCCAAAGTGATTGCAAGGTACTGCATATCCCGCAGAAATGGAACCATTCAAATTAATAAGTTCTCGCTTGTCGTGGCAATGCATCCATATTGGAAAATTGGAGACACTGTTCTACTCATGCTCTACCAAGGCACAGGAGGGCTCTTCCTTTTCATTGACGAGATGCCGAGTCACCGTGATCAAGTGCTTCCAGTGGATAGTTGTGGTTGTTGTCCCTCAGCCTCTTAAAATGTGATAGCTGTTACTATGTTAAGTATGTAGATATGGACCATATGGTTGTTGGCCGTTAGCCTCTTAAAATGTGATAATTGTTACTATGTTAAGTATCTAGATATGGACCATATGGTTGTCAAAACCGTGTTACAACGATCCTCCTTTTGTCAAATAATGTAACCACTATATATATGTTACTCAAATGTTGTTAGCCAAGTTTTTAAATTTTCATGGAAAGTATTAGTATCGTATCTTTGAGTTTAAGCGTGTGCCCGATGTCCAGAAGGCATTTGCATATTAACTGTCCATATTGCAAATTACACACATGTTAACATTAGGAAACGTATGTGTAACTTACTAATCGCACACGAGTACTCGCAGACGCATCGTGTGCGATACCCCTAGCCACCGAAAGCAACTAGTTTGCATTTTTCAAAGTTTTTGTACACACAGAATCACACACAAACTTACTGTATTAACGTATGTGTTGTGATTTCTTATCGCAAATAGTTCATCCGAGTCGGTTGTTTGCCACGTATCACACACATCTTGTTTACAGGTCTCATTTGTGTTCTTTTGGCTCATCGCAAACAGTTCATCCATGTGAACTGTATGCCGCATATCACACACATCTTGTTAAGTTGAACCATTTCCGTTGTGTTCCTTAACCAAAAACAGTTTGTCTGAGTGAACCGTGTGTTGAATATCACACACACCTTAATCTGGCTAACCATTTTTGTTGCACTCCCTAATAGCAAACAATTCATCGGAGCGAACTGTATGCCGTGTATTGCACACACATTGATATGGCTGCCAATTTCTGTTGTTTTGCCTCATCACAAATAGTTCGAATGGACTAACCGTGTGCCCTGCATCATACACATACTAAAATCAGAACCGTGTTTGATGGCTCCGCCATCGAAAATGTTTTTCACCTTTTTTGACGGTTCTTTTACACCACCGTCTGCGATTAATGCATCACACATAGTTTCGTTGAAGGGTCTCTGATCACAGTGTCGCGTTAGCAGCATCCTGCAGCAGTGCACCACTGCAAGTTTTTGTCTTTGTGAGATCCCACCTGGGGACCTTTTCCAGTACAATGTTCTCCTTGATGTTCTTGGAGATCTATTCGATGTAATCTTCTTTTGTGGTGTGTTTGTTGAGATCCAATGAATTGTGGGTTTATGATCAGATAATCTATGAATAGTATTTGAGTCTTCTCTGAACTCTTTTATGCATGATTTATATAGCTTTGTATTTCTCTCCGGTCAATTGATTTGGTTTGGCCAACTAGATTGATTTTCTTGCAATGGGATAGGTGTTTTATAATGGGTTCAATCTTGCGGTGCTCAATCCCCATGATAGAAAGGGACATGACATGTATTTGTATTGTTGCCATTAAGGATAAAAAGATGGGGTTTGTTCATATTGATTGGATCTACCCCTCTACATCATGTCATATTCCTTAAGGCATTACTCCATTCTTGTTAACTTAATACACTAGATGCATGCTGGATAACAGTCGATGTGTGGAGTAATAGTAGTAAATGCAGGCAGGAGTTGATCTACTTGTCTCGGACGTGATGCATATATACATAATCATTGCCTGGGATATTTTCATAACTAAGCGCTTTTCTATCAATTGCTCAATAGTAATTTGTTTACCCACCGTATGCTTTCTTTCAAGAGAGAAGCCTCTAGTGAAAACTATGGCCCCGGGTCTATCTTTTATCATATTATTTTGAGATCTACAAAATCAAAAACACAAAAATACATGGCAATTTATTTACTTTTATTTTATCTTGCACTTTTAATTATCTTTTTTATATCTATCACTATCAGATCTCATCCTTGCAAGTAACCATGAAGGGATTGACAACCCCTTTATTGCCTTGGGTGCAAGTGTTTGTTTGTTTGTGCAGGTACAACTATTGGAGACTTGTGTGTTTCTGCTACTGGATTGATACCTTGGTTCTCAACTGAGGGAAATACTTATCTCTACTTTGCTGCATCACTTTTCCTCTTCAAGGGAAAAACCAACGCAAGCTCGAGAAGTAGCAAAGAGAATTTTTTCTTTCACACCACAATCTTTCACCAACTTCATGAACTCTAAAATGTTGGGAAACTTAGTAGAAAACAAAAAAATTCACACCTATCATCACCCCCAAGATTAATATGAAGATGCATAATGGGTCGGGACCACGATTGTTACCATCACCGAGTTGCATCGGAAGAAGAACGTGTAGGTGTAGATTGTACTAGGAGTCCCTCGAACCGTCGATGAACGATCCCTCATACCGCCCACAAACAGTCCCTGGAACCAAAGGCCAAAAGCACGGCCTCTCTACTTGGTTGTAAGCGTGTAGCCTTCAAGTTCCGGCAGTGCTTCGCCGTCCAGAGCTAATTGTCTGCAGAGGATTAGATAGAGGAGATTAGAACCACACTAGGCTTCTAATTATGAGGACAAGAGGATTGGCCTAGCTCTAATTATTCAACTAGGACCAACCATAACTAGAACTAGAAGAACTAGTGGAGGCTCCAAAACTTGTAAGAACAATAGAGCAAAAGCCCCTAGTATGTATAGGTTGGAGGAGGAGGAGAGGGCAACCACCAAAGGGGGAAGTCCCCCTTGGGGTGTCGGCCAAGGGAGAGGGAGTTGGGCTCCCTCCCCTTGTCCAATTCTCCCCCTCCACACACAATTAAATGGGGGAGCTTTCCTACTTGAGCCTTTGTGGCCCAAGTTGCCTTCCACCTCTTGGCATTTTAAGGCTCGTTGATACTTAAATTAAATATAAAATGTTCTAAATATCTCCAGAAACATTTTCCACCTATATATAATTTATCGGTAATACCCGGTATTGCCCGATACTCTCCAATACCCTTCCAGTGACTCCGAAACACTTACGGATCCTCTTGGAACTATTCCGAATATTCATGAAACAATTCCACAAATATATTACCATGAATCCCGTCCTACTAACACTCAGCAGATCATGCTTGCCTTAAGTTTGTGATCCCGTAGGTTCGGTAACTCATAGACATGAACAAAATCGTTCGTTTAATGACCGGCACCGGGACCGTGGACGTCCCTATCAGTCCCTATCAGCACATGAATGATATTCAAGTGAAAGTTTGGTTATCATGTGATGTTACTTTTGCTCCACGATACTTCACAAAACCCGTGATGCATTGATATCCTCCTGAGTCATCACTATGTGTAACACCCCAAAAATTTAACCAGGTTTTAGTTATTAAAATTTTGCCAAGAGTTTAAATTTTTTGCCTGCAAGTATATCCCTGTTGATTTCAGAACTTTTCCTTTAATATTAAGGAGTTTTTCCCAAGTGGATCCTTCCAAAACATATTGGACTTATTTTCCCTCTCATTTAAAAACATCTCTCAATCAGTAGATTTATTTATTAAATTATTTCACTCTGAGCTTTATTCATTAAAATGACTTTCTTTAAATTTTGGAGCTCTTTTTGTACTGCAACCAGTTGATAAATTTATCTAAAAATCTAACCAAAATTTGGAGATGTCATGTGATGTCTCTAGATCACTTTTGTGCAATAATATATTTCATTCATTGCATATTTTGAGTGCTACACATGTTTTTCTCCAATGGTCCAGTGAACAATTTTGCACTACAACCCTTTTAAATATTTGTTTCTAGCTTCCACCAAAATTATGGGATGTTAGTAGTAGCATATTATTCCATTATATGCAAAAATCCAAGGATGTTCTTTGAAATTTTGAGTGAATCAACCTCATCTTCATTCTGGTCCAACATGATGGTTTGTTAAAACAACCATATTTTTGCTTGCTCTTTAGCCCTTGATTCTTTCTCCTACTTGTAGTCCTCCATGTTAAACTCCTAAGTCCAGGAGCATGCAACCATTGGCATATTTTTGGTTCATGAAATAATGCCATTCACATCCTGTCCAGATTTGAAGTTCTGCAAAACTAGCACTAGCAAGTTTAAGCTTTTCACCAACTGACCTCACCACCCTCTTGTTCATCCAAAGAGACACTGATCTGGAAGATTTGGCCCCTCCAAGAAATGCCTAGGTGCCTGTGGCATTTTGTCAAACACCTTGAGTGCATAGCCAGATTTGGCATGATTTGAAGTCTACATTGTGAACTTGGTCTCCTGACCAAACCACCATGTCCCTTGTTACCCTTACTAAACCTAGAGTAGCCCTAGTTCTTGCCAGACTCAACCGCGACCTCTAGGCCACCCTGGCATTTCATCGAACACGTCCCGGGCATGCTCTAGACACGCCCAGAGCTTGCGTATTGCACGAGCCGTGCGCCCGAGCCACCGTGTCACGCCCCGCACTCACTCCAGCCCGTGACCGACCGCAGCCAGCACGCCGTGTCCCCTTGCGCGCCACATGCTCCCCCCTGACAGCTATGCGCCAAGCTGCCCTGGCAGCCTACAGCGCCGCCGATAGAGCTTTTGGCGGCACACCGGCATCTGCAGCGCGCCTCTGCCACGGTCGGCGCCACCAAAGCCACCCCGGCTCGCCACTGGCCCCTTGGAACATCGCAAGCTTATCCCTCGCTCGTCGGCTAGCTCCCGTCGTCGCCACGACGCCCTGACGCTACAGGGAGGCTGTTCGCCGTCGTCCTTATCACTGGCCGCCTCGGAACCGACCTCCAATGCCTATATAAGGACCCCGGAGCTCAATCGAGTCCTCGAGCAACCTCAAGTGATACTCCTAGTGTTGCCTTTGCCAGCAGTCGAGTAGGGGAAGGCCATCCTCCCTGAGTCCGGCCGGTTCGGTCGCCGCCAAGCCCCGGCCGATTCCATCGCCACCAGTGCCTCCCCCTCTCCACTCTCTCCACCAAGAGCTCTCCCTCCCTCTCGCGAGTACCACCCCACGCTCAATCTTGGCCGGAGACCACCGCAGCCCCAAACTCACTTTGTCCCCGGAACCTCCTCCGCCGCGGAGCTCGTCGCCGACGGCTCCCTCTGTCCCCATCACTCCCTCGACCACCGGGAGGACCGCCTAGGAGTGGCGGATCCATCCCTGCACTCGGATGCCCGCGAAGAACCGCCGTTCGCCGGCGGCAATCGCCGGACGCCCCGCCTCTGCTCGGACAGAGAAGAGGAGGGAGTGGGGACTGGTCAAACCTGACCAGTGGGCCCCTGGAACCACTGTCAGAGACCCAGCCCCGCCTCCACGTGTTTAAGTGGAAGCGCAAAACCCCGAGTACGTCTCCCCTATTCGAAGGCGTATTCTGCCCGAAACGTTTTCTTTTCTGTTTTGTTTTAAATAACAGATTTTTGACCAAACTTTGACCAGCTGTATCTTTTTAAATACAGCTCCAAATAAATTAATTCTTTCTCCTACCTCTTTCAAATATAGTCTAGTTTATTTTAAGATTTAGTTTAAAAAAAAATTCAAAACAACTTTTTGTGCTGTTTTGATTTTGTGTGTTAATTCAAATATATTCTTTTAATAGGATTTTTGAATATTTCAAGAGTTTGAAATGCACCCTGCCTTCCCGTGACCTGAAGGCAAGCATTCTGAACCCCGGCATAATATTTTTGTGTGTTTGATGACACGTTTATAACATCACCTCACTTTGGAGAAACTTGTTATTTCATGTGATATGATCATATGCATGGGTGCATGTTATTAATTTCCATGCTGTTGGAAATGAACACACTTGTGATGATAATCACCCTCATGTGCCTTGCATGCATACCGGCAGGAACCCGGGAAAACCTCTACCTTGGGTAGGCATGAGTTTGTCGCCGGTCTCCGTCGGGACGGTTATGTCTGGTATGGCATGGTAAGGTAATATGAGCGGTGACTCTGTTGCTTGAAATATATTCGTTATGTTAATCATGCAGGGAATACTTAAACCTCCTGAGTCGACCGTAGATCTTGTCTTGTTCCAGTAACCCCCATACTTGTTTCGTACTACCACTCGTCTCTACAACAAGTAGAGTACGGTTCAGTAATTTGTCAACCCCTTTCTAGCACACACCGTACAGAGGGGCCGGGATGAGGGTACCACGGCCATGGATTAAAGCCAGTCATCCGGTCAGGGGGCATGGGTGTTTCGGTCGTAGCCAAGGGGGTAGCTTCCCCAGTTTTGCGCGCGGTATAAATTTTGTGATCCCATGCTAATCGAGGTTGTAGCCTCCCCACTTAGAGTTTTGCTTAACGAGTGTCATGGGTGATTCCAGACATCGGTGAGTTAAGCTGGTGTATGCAAGTCAGGTGCGTTTTCGTTTAAAAGACCGTAGACGGAATTAGTCCCGATGGACTAAAGGAATCTGTTACTCGTGGGTAAAGAGTACACCCTCTGCAGAGATTAAACCTATTCGAATAGCCGTGTCCATGGTTAAGGATTACAGTCTGGGATGGGTCAAGTGTCGGTCTTAGAGTCGGTCTTCGGAGGTGAAATTGTTAACCAGAACTGGGACTACTACTTGTGACTTGTGATAATTATGATTATTATTATTGTTGACTAACCCGTGATATTATTGTTATTATCGAGTATCTCTGGGATGGTTCTACCTCCGGGATATTCACTATGATTGTTTATTTTAAAGCCCTTTATGTGGTGTCGCTCAGACGCCCGACTGTGGCATTTCTTTTAAAGCCCTTTCTGTGGTGTCGCTTAGACGCCCGACTGTGGCATTTATTTTAAAGCCCTTTATGTGGTGTCGCTCAGACGCCCGACTGTGGCATTTCTTTTAAAGCCCTTTATGTGGTGTCGCTCAGACGCCCGACTGTGGCATTTCTTTTAAGGCCC